>NC_090737.1:5350822-5353322 GCF_036898095.1 Palaemon carinicauda
CAATGCTCTTATGTAATCACTCAAATATTATAACAGAATCAATAAAGTAATACGAGATAATGACAATGATGATGATGATGATGATGAATTTATCCAAGAGCAATTAAAAATGATTATACTTACAATTAAGTAAAGAAAATATAATAACATGAAGATTACTTGCTGTAATGGATTTCAGATTATTATTAAAAGGGAATGGATTTCAGAACCAAATAAAAAAGGTGAATATTATTATTCTTTAACCCCTCAAATTCCTGGCATAAGTATTCCATGTATTAGTTTTCCTCTTTTTTTTTTTAATAATTAAATAAATACAGATGCAAGGGAGATTTCAAGTAAATGTTCAAACTTGACTATATAACAATATTAGTTTTTTGTTTTTATAATTAAAAAAGGAATTTTGACGTAGGAAAAATCTATTTTTGGGCTCGAGCCATGTCGTCCTGATGGAAGTTCCTATAGGGTAGCTTCCTACTGTATAATATTTCTGCGAGTGATATTACAAGAGAATTACCGTCAGGTATCACGGGGTTCTAACCCCCGGAACGACTATCCTAAGATCTCGTGTATAATCCAAATAAAATATAGATTGACAGCCGTTTTTTTTTTTCAACCATGCATAATCTAACACTCGTACCTTTCCTGTTTTGTTTTTTTTTCAAATTCCAGAACGCTAGAAAATTCAATGGTGATCACTGGAACCAGTTGGCGCTTGCTTGCCAGTGCTTACCAATCAAATGCTAGTTCAAGTCAATTCTTTTTAGTGAAGCAGATTTGCACCGACTCGTAGGGGTACCTTTTCAGCTCAGAAAACTTTCCTGATAGCTGATTGGTTGGACAAGATAATTCTAACCAATCAGATAGCAGGAAACTTTTCCGAGTTAAAAGGGCACCGCTGCGAGTCAGTGCAAATGCGCCTAATATTTACCCTGAACATTCAGTGTAGACAAACTATTCCTTCTTAAGATACGCTGGATACAGTCCAATTTGTTGCTAACTACTTGTTTGCTGTTATTATAAACTCTCCTTCAGGATTCTACGTTTTAAACTTCAGACATGTAGGTGATAAGGAGTTTGTTAGGTACTATCACGTTCTATTATTGTTGCTATTTAATTTTGCTTTTTGTTGCTAGTCCGTTTGATTAGCTGTGTTTGGAATTACTGTTGGAAACATTGGACTTAAGATTATCTCTGTGTGAGTGTGTGTGGGGGGGAGCCACTTGCGTGTTTGTGGAGCCACCAACAATTAGATTCGCTCCACAAACAATTAGATTCTGAAGCTGGGAATGACTTGGAATGTTTAAGAGTTTAATCTTAGAATAACATAATATATAAATGGAAAAGTGACTTATCTGCTTCTCACATATATATTGCATGTATAGATGAAATGAATGACAAGACAAAATACAAGCTTTTAATAACCCATTTTTTTTAAAGGGAATTCTTGAAAATACAACTTGAATAGAGATAGGGTGATAATAATCAAAGTTAGACCTTCAAAATACTAAGCGTGATTTTTTTTTTATTGTAAATTTACTTTTGAGATTCGGTTTGTTTCTTCAACGATTGCGCAATAAAATAGCTTCTTAAGTAAGCATGGATTAGGAATGAGGTAATTAGGGGTACCACAGGAGTTAGAAAACTATCAGATATGATCAAAGAAAGTAGACTGAGGTGGTATGGTCATGTCATGAGAAGAGATGAACACTATATTGGGAGGAGAGTGATGGAAATGGAGGTACAGGGAACGAGGAGGAGAGGGAGACCAAAGCGAAAATGGATGGACTGTATCAAGGATGACCTTCGATCAAAGGAATTAACCGGTGATGAAGTGTGGGACAGAGAGAACGCTGGCCAGAAACATCGACCCCACATAAAGGTGGGAAAAGATGCAGACAAAGAAGAAGAAGAAGAAATTTACTTTTGAGATTCGGTTTATTTCTTCAACGATTGCACAAAAAAAAAAAAAATAACTTATTAAGAAAGCATGGATCGGGAGATGGTTTCCAATTTGAAAAATGTACACAAAGGCAATGTTCCAGCCTCTGGTTCCAGCCTCTGGTTCCAGCACTGAAGGCAAGGGACTAACCTCATCCTCTTAGACACCTTAGGGGGCTATGACTCAGTCTAAAAGGCCTCAGCTGGAGGTAAGCTCCGGGCAATTTAAAGAATCCTCGGGGAATTATAGAAAGGAATTTTCCATATATATATATATATATATATATATATATATATATATATATATATATATATATATATATATATATATATATATATATATATATATATATTCTGCACATTTAAACGTGTTTTTCATATTTCAAATAAGCGATATATATTAATACATCAAAGTCTGGATTCTCTTAACGACCTCGGGATCAGAGGCCCAGGCGAAATCACTCAAAGAGTATAGCATCTGACCGGTCCGGTTACGAACTCTGTTCCAGGATACTTGTAAGGCATTAACCATATACGTGGTTAAGTGGTATGGGTTCGAAAC
>NC_090737.1:5358322-5363322 GCF_036898095.1 Palaemon carinicauda
AGCACAATAGCTTAGTATTATTTTTTTCTTTTTTAGAAAAGGGTCTATTTCAAGAAGAAATAGGAAATATAAAAAAGGTTTTAGTGAGCGCAATAGCTTAGTATTTTTTTTTTTTTTTAGAAAGAGTCTATTTCAAGAAATAGGAAATATAAAAAAAAAGTTTTTAGTGAGCACAATAGCTTAGTATTATTTTTTTCTTTTTTAGAAAAGGGTCTATTTCAAGAAGAAATAGGAAATATAAAAAAGGTTTTAGTGAGCGCAATAGCTTAGTATTTTTTTTTTTTTTTAGAAAGAGTCTATTTCAAGAAATAGGAAATATAAAAAAAAAAGTTTTTAGTGAGCACAATAGCTTAGTATTATTTTTTTCTTTTTTAGAAAAGGGTCTATTTCAAGAAGAAATAGGAAATATAAAAAAGGTTTTAGTGAGCGCAATAGCTTAGTATTTTTTTTTTTTTAGAAAGAGTCTATTTCAAGAAATAGGAAATATAAAAAAAATGTTTTTAGTGAGCACAATAGCTTAGTATTATTTTTTTCTTTTTTAGAAAAGGGTCTATTTCAAGAAGAAATAGGAAATATAAAAAAGGTTTTAGTGAGCGCAATAGCTTAGTATTTTTTTTTTTTTTTTAGAAAGAGTCTATTTCAAGAAATAGGAAATATAAAAAAAAAGTTTTTAGTGAGCACAATAGCTTAGTATTATTTTTTTCTTTTTTAGAAAAGGGTCTATTTCAAGAAGAAATAGGAAATATAAAAAAGGTTTTAGTGAGCGCAATAGCTTAGTATTTTTTTTTTTTTTTTAGAAAGAGTCTATTTCAAGAAATAGGAAATATAAAAAAAATGTTTTTAGTGAGCACAATAGCTTAGTATTATTTTTTTCTTTTTTAGAAAAGGGTCTATTTCAAGAAGAAATAGGAAATATAAAAAAGGTTTTAGTGAGCGCAATAGCTTAGTATTTTTTTTTTTTTTAGAAAGAGTCTATTTCAAGAAATAGGAAATATAAAAAAAAAGTTTTTAGTGAGCACAATAGCTTAGTATTATTTTTTTTCTTTTTTAGAAAAGGGTCTATTTCAGGAAGAAATAGGAAATATAAAAAAGGTTTTAGTAAGCGCAATAGCTTAGTATTTTTTGAAAAGGGTCTATTTATAGAAGAAATAGGAAATATAAAAAAGTTTTTAGTGAGCGCAATAACTTAGTATTTTTGTTTAGAAAAAGGGTCTTTTTCAAGAAAAAAATAGAAAATATAATAAACGTTTTAGTGAGCGCAATAGCTTAGTAATTTTTAGAAAAGGGTCTATTTCAAGAATAAATAGGAAATATAAAAAAGGTTTTAGTGAGCGCAATAGCTTAGTATTTTTTTTTTTAGAAAAGGGTCTATTTAGAGAAGAAATGGGCAATATAATATCATTTTTTTTTTTTAAGCGCAATAACTCAGTATTTTTTCACTCGTACCTTTGTCCATGAAATCTTCCGTAAGGAACATCTTCATTGCAAGACCTGGGTGAAGCAGAACATGGTCACCTCTGGACACGAGTCTGTCGACGGTACCGACATACTCCTGAGGGGATATGTACGTAATTCGTCCTTTCTGACCAGCTTCGTACACTTCCTTGAATATGCCGGACTCGGCCGCCTGTTGGAAAATTATCAGCAATTATTATTATTATTATTATTATTATTATTATTGTTACTACTACTACTACTTGCTAAGCTACAACCCAAAAAGTAAAAGCAGATTGCTATAAGCCCAGGGGCCCCAATAAGGAAAAATATTATTATCATTATCATTATCATTATTATTATTATTATTATTATTATTATTATTATTATTGTTACTACTACTACTACTTGCTAAGCTACAACCCAAAAAGTAAAAGCAGATTGCTATAAGCCCAGGGGCCCCAACAAGGAAAAATATTATTATCATTATCATTATTATTATTATTATTATTACTTGCTAAGCTACAACCTTAGTTGTAAAAGCAGATTGCTATAAGCCCAGGGGCCCCAACAGGGAAAAATAGTCCAGTGAGGAAAGGAAACAAGTAAAAATAAAATATTTTAGGAGCAGTAACAACATTGAAATAAATATTTCCTATATAACTATAAAAACTTTAACAAAACAGGAGGAAGAGAAATTAGATAGAGCAGTGTGCCAAAGTATACCCTCAAGCAAGAGAACTCCAACCCAAGACAGTGGAAGACCATGGTACAGCGGCTATGGCACTACCCAAGACTAGAGAACAATGGTTTGATTTTGGAGTGTCCTTCTCCTAGAAGAGCTGCTTACCATAGCTAAAGAGTTTCTTCTACCCTTAACAAGAGGAAAGTGGCCACTGAACAATTACAGTGCAGTAGTTAACCCCCTTGGGTGAAGAAGAATTGTTTGGTAATCTCAGGGTTATTAGGTGTATGAGGACAGAGAAGAATTGTCAAGAATATGCTAGACTATTCGGTGTATGTGTAGGCAAAGGGAAAGTGAACCGTAACCAGAGAGATGGATCCAATGTAGTACTGTCTGGCTAGTCAAAGGATCCCATAACTCTCTAGCAGTAGGATCTCAATGGGTAGCTAATACCCTGGCCAACCTGCTATCATTTATGAACGTTTAATAAGGTTATTCAGATGTCTTCATGTTTGGGATACCTGAACTGTGACATAGTACTTAATCTGATTAATTTTTATTGCAAAAGTCGATGGCTGCGTTGCCAAACCTCAAAAAACTGGGTGTAGGCGGTGTTGCCAAACCAAATGACAAACCATTTTCGTACAATCCTCAAAACAGCTGGGTGTAAGCGTTGTAGCCAAACCAAATCACAAACCATTTTCGTACAAACCTCAAAAAACTGGGTGTAGGCGGTGTTGCCAAACCAAATCATAATGGCTTTAGGGTCATGCAGCACAGCCCTCAAAGAATGGTATGGCTCCGGCACGCGTCGCAATGCCAAAAGAGAAAACAAGGTGGCACTGTAGGCCTCTATAAGCACCAGAACTGTCAGCAACCATGCTCCGAATAGCAGTTTTTCCCATATATTGTCTGTTCTCTCTCGTATGTCTGAGAAAAAAAAGGACTTAATGAATATTCTGAGCTCATTGGCACACGCTTAAATATCCACCATAAGATGCCAATAGACCATTTGCTTACATATCTTTTCTTTAGTTAGAACATATTTACCTTGCATCAGTAACGCCCTAATGTACATGCTAATAGACATTTTAGGCGAAAGTGACATCGAATCCCACATAATCTTAGAAAGGATAGTCACTATGACAAAAATCGCTAGCAACGTTGCGAAAGTTGCCGCCCACACAGAGGGCGCTAGTGGCATGACGAAGCTCCACGGGTTGGCCTCTGTGCTGCCTCTTCTTCCTAAAATTCGAATGTACTTCACCATCAAGGTGTCGCAGTAGTCTATGACGAGGGCTCGGTTGAAGAGGACGACTGCTGGGCCGATGGAGAGGTCGACTTCCTATTCAAACCAGAAAATAGAAATAATCAAGTTTCATTAGAAGTTGGTAATTTATGACTTTAACGTACAAGGGAGTCTCTGTTACTCTGTACAAGCGAGTCTCTGTTACATAAGATAAATATTTACAAATTTTATGTAAGTTTTAATTTAAAATTGTATTGTTTCTTTTATTATCACTTTAGGTAGCACCGATGGTGACATTTGAAATGTCGAAACGATTGTAATAAATATGTATGTGGCGACATAAGTATTTATGTTTCTCCATCAGAGCAGTTGTTACACAAATGATTTTAGTAATGAATGTTAGATAGGGAATATGTAATGCACTGAAATATTCTCTAGTTTGTGGATATGAAGGAGTTGGAAGACTATCAGATAAGATCCAAGAAAGTAGACTGAGATATGGTCGTGTCATGAGAGGAGATGAGCAGTATATTGGGAGGAGAGTGATTGAAATGGAGGTAGGCTATATGGAACGAGAAGGAGAGGGAGACCAAAGCGAAGGTGGATGGACTGTATCAAGGATGACCTTCGATCAAAGGGATTAACCGGTGATGAAGTGTGGGACAGAGGTAGATGGAGAAAGCTGACCAGAAACATCGACACCACATAGAAGTGGGAAAAGGTGTAGAAAAAGAAGAAGAAGAAGATTCATCTAGATATTATGATATAGATTAAATGGATAAAATAATGGCGAGAGATGGAGATAATGGCAAGATAGCGTGTATGTAAGGCGACAGAGGTATACACAAAATTTTTGAAAGAAAATGGGACTAAATATGATACATATAATAGCAATAGTTGAGCTGTAGCAAGGGTTGGTTGAGCCAACTCTTCTTTATGGAAATGAAATTGCAATGTAGAGTTTAAAACGATAATCTAAAATGTTTGAAAGAAAATGGGATTGAATATGATATACATAATAGCAATAGTTGAGCTGTATCTAGGGTTGGTTGAGCCAACTCCTCTTTATGGAAATGAGATTGCAATGTAGAGTTTAAAACGATAATCTAAAATTTTTGAAAGAAAATGGGACTAAATATGATACATATAATAGCAATAGTTGAGCTGTAGCAAGGGTTGGTTGAACCAACTCTTCTTTATGGAAATGAAATTGCAATATAGAGTTTAAAACGATAATCTAAAATGTTTGAAAGAAAATGGGATTGAATATGATACATATAATAGCAATAGTTGAGCTGTATCTAGGGTTGGTTGAGCCAACTCCTCTTTATGGAAATGAGATTGCAATGTAGAGTTTAAAACGATAATCTAAAATGTTTGAAAGAAAATGGGATTGAATATGATATACATAATAGCAATAGTTGAGCTGTATCTAGGGTTGGTTGAGCCAACTCCTCTTTATGGAAATGAGATTGCAATGTAGAGTTTAAAACGATAATCTAAAATGTTTGAAAGAAAATGGGATTGAATATGATACATATAATAGCAATAGTTGAGCTGTAGCAAGGGTTGGTTGAACCAACTCTTCTTTATGGAAATGAAATTGCAATATAGAGTTTAAAACGATAATCT
>NC_090737.1:5378322-5423244 GCF_036898095.1 Palaemon carinicauda
CACAGCAAGGAATGAAGATAAACACATAAAAGATGCAACAAATATTTAAGGAAATTTGATAGAGCGTATTGATTTGCCATTCGAGCAAAGTATAGGAAAAAATTTCGGCACGTCGAGCAAAGACAAACATCTATTCTGACTGTTCAAGTATTTATAGTTACTACGTACGAGAAAAAGTTTAATGGTCTGCGAAGCACTGGTTGATCTACTGCTACTGTACTTTGTCAAGAACTCTAGATTATTATTATTATTATTATTATTATTATTATTATTATTATTATTATTATTATTATTATTATTATTATTATTATTAGTATTATTATTATTATTTTCACTGCTTGCTAAGCTGCAACCCTATTGGAAAAACAGGATGCTATAAGCCAAGGGGCTCCAACAGGTAAAATAGCCCAGTGAGGAAAGGAAACAAGGAGAAATAAAATTCTTAAGAACGGTAATAACATTAAAATAAATATCTCCTGTATAAACTATAAAAAACTTTATCAAAACAAGAAGAAGAGAAAAAAAAGACAACAGTGTGCCCGAGTGTACCCTCAAGCAAAACTCTAACACAGGACAGTGGAAGACCGTGGTACAGAGGCTATGGCACTATCCAGGACTAGAGAACAATGGTTTGATTGTGGAGTGTCCTTCTCCTAGAAGAGCTGCTGATCATAACTAAAGAGTCTCTTCTACCCATAACAAGAGGAAATAGGCCACTGAACAATTACAGTGCAGTAACCCCTTAGGTGAAGAAGAATTGTTTGGTAATCTTAGTGTTGTCTGGTGTATGAGGACAGAGGAGAATAAGTAAAGAAAATGCCAGACTATTAGCTGTGTGTGTGTAGGCAAAGGGAAAATGAACTATAACCAGAAAGAAGGATTCAATGTAGTACTGTCTGGCCAGTCAAAAGACCCCATAACTCTCTAGTGGTAGTATCTGAACGGGTGGCAAAGGGTGGAGGGTGTGAATGAATGAAACTCTTCTTCTACTTCTTCCAAATCTGTTATCCCTGCATTAAAGAGTCGGTTGCCTGATGTGTCATCTCCAATGCCTTCTATCAAAGGCATCCTCTTCCAACAAACCTCTTCTCTCCATGTCATCCTTCACCTTATCTCGCCGTCTAATTCTCTGCCTCTCTCTTGATCTTAACAGGTTCCTCCTAAGCCCTCTTCACTCCCTCCCCACCATCCATCCTCAACACATGGCCACACCATCTCAGTCGTGACACTCCTATCAACTCTACAATCTTTACTACACCTGCCATTCTTCTTATTTTATCATTTTCCAATCTTTCAAGCAGTGATATTCGTATAATCCACCTTGGCATTCTCATCTCTACTCTCCCAAGCTTTGCTTTCTCTTTTCTGATCCATACATTAACACTGGTCTTATCACTGTTTACTTGTTTTGGGTTTAAATCCAACCCTCCACTGAAGTCGAGTGAACTACCTCTCGGGCGGGTCCATATCAATCATCTAACGAAACATTTTCATTATAACTTATACAATTCTT
The DNA here is from genome assembly GCF_036898095.1 of Palaemon carinicauda. Classification (NCBI taxonomy): domain Eukaryota; kingdom Metazoa; phylum Arthropoda; class Malacostraca; order Decapoda; family Palaemonidae; genus Palaemon; species Palaemon carinicauda. The sequence goes on from NC_090737.1 coordinate 5,379,836, forward strand.
TGATTGTAGCATCTTCCAAATCATATGATCTTGTGAACAGTAATGTCTTTAGTTTCTTCTTAAATTCAATTGCTCCCTTTAGGTCCTTTATTTCAGTTGGCAGTTTATTATAATGTCTAGGCGCACAGTAGCTAAAAGCCCTTTCACCAAATTTACTATTTGTTCTTGGTTCAGGTAGTCTATGTTTGTCACTCATGTGTCTTATGGTAACATTTGTTTCTAGTTCTAGTTTGTTCAGGCATTCTTTTAGATATTTTGGTTCATTTTGGTTCAGTATCTTAAACTGTGCTACAGATCTTGATATTTACCTTCATTGGCATTTTCTTATCACATTCCACCCCTGCTACTTCCCTCCACTTTCCCCATACTGCTTTTAACCTATCACGTATGCTATTCATGCACAATCTTAACATAACATTATCACCATTATTACGAATAGCCTTTTCGAATTTCAGGATCACATTTCAGCATGAAGTGGGTAGTCCCATCTGCTGGGTTTTTATTGAAGAAAAGACTGATTTCTATATTCTGACTCGGATCCATACAACGATTCCTATGAATCAAAGCATTAACTACATCATCTTCATCACTGAATACATCACATATAATTATTTTTTTTCGGTTTGGTTTGCCATTTTTTTCTCGTTTCGGTATCGCGACCATGCTTGGAATCTTATTCACGGCTTCGCTCTAATCCTGTCATCAGCGAAATTTACACCACCATTTCCATTAGAAGTTGATCTTGTATCAAGAATTGATATAAATTTGAATACTTTGTCAGCCTCATTTTCCTGTCGATGTTTTAAGTCGATGATTGTACTGATTTGATTACTATTACATTTTTCCTTAACCTTTTCAGCACATGTCCTCATTTTTTTGTAGCCACCAGTGTTTGATGATATAACTTGACCGATTAATCAATACTCTTCGCTAGATTATCAACTTTCTCAGTAAGATTTTGTGTCAGTAAACTGTGTAGAATCTGCAGAGTCAAGAGTCAGTAACGGCACTCCCAATGTTGCTCTTCGGTACTTCAGCAATTCTTGCTTCATATATTGTCCTATTATATTGTTTCTATACTGTCGCTCTTCTTCCATTTTTTTAAACATTCGTATACATATCTTCTTATTTTCATTATATTGCATTTGTGCTTCATTTACACATTAAGATAAAGGCATAACAGTTTCTCTATCTGTGCATCACTTGTGTTAGTGGTGGTCCCTTTAGTATGGGATATCTAAGAATAAAAAGGACTAGCAATTTTGAAAGACCCTAATCAAAAGCTTCTAAGCAAGGGATAGATTTTTATTAGTTTGTAGTTGAACTACGTAGCTTCTGAAGACAAGAAACACCCCTTAAATACCTAGCGTGAACCTTAAAGACTGAGCAGTTCTTAGATTTATATATTTACTAGGGTTTCCATAGGGGGAGAAATCTGAGAAGTACTTAAATACTCATACGCATCTGGAATGGACTTTGTGGGAGAACTATAGTCAATTTTTTTTTAGTGAGGCAGATTTGCACAGACTCGCAGGGGTGCCCTTTTAGCTCGGAAAAGTTTCCTGATCGCTGATTGGTTGGACAAGATCATTCTAGCCAATCAGATAGCAGGAAACTTTTCCGAGCTAAAAGGGTGAGTCGATGCAAATCTGCCTCACTAAATAAAATGACTATAGTTCTCATTTATCTAACTGTTCTACTCACCAAACACAACTCATTAAAGAATTAAAAGACTTATGTAAGCAATAAGTTATATCGTCTCTTAAATGGTGTAATGGGAAATGTAAATAAAAAAAAATGCTATCAGGTGTGTATTCGACCAAGAACTGGATAATAAGATTTTGGGCTTATAGCATCCTACAGTATCTTGCTATGGTTGTAGCACATACAGCCTATAGCTATGGCTGTAGCTCAGCTAGTACCAGATAGGCCTACACAGATAATTTATATCCATTCCAAGGAAAGTAAGTGCAAATCCATCATTGATAAAAGGAAGTTAATTGTAAATTGAATTCAAAGGATTATATAATGTAATATTATATAATGCAATACTTTATTATAATATATAAAACGTAAAAATTACCAAATAAAATACAGAAGCTGAACATAAGGTGTATTTCGGTGGTTGTCTCTAGTAATGTTTTATTAATAAGATTTTACTTCATACTAGAATGTCACTGTCCACTTTCAACTGCTCAGCATGCACGATAGCCAAACCTTTCGTAAAAACTGTTGCTGTGCAAAGGGATTCGTCTTTCCATCGGCAACTCCTTATTCACTCTTTATTCTAGTTATCTTATTTTATTATCTCTTTTCCACATCTGTATTATATATTCTTTTCTTTCTTCTATTCCTTCTTCCTTAAACAGAACATTTCCTGTTTGGGGAAATGAGTGTTATGTTTATTTTTTCAAGAACTGTTCTTTTATTTCAATCAGTTACTGAGACTTAATTGTCTCGTTATTAAGGATAATAACTGAACAATTTAGGTAAAATAAAGTTATAGAATTTATAAAATAATCTACAGTGAAGTATTCTAATAACTTAATACATTCAAGTTAAGCACGTAAAAATAGTATTGATTTTATTGTCTGTAGAGAGCAGTTCCATAGACAAACGCTTATGCACAAAAACTTGCTTTTGCAAATTGTAAACAAAGTCATTGGGTCAGCTCAACGCACATTAGACTACTGTCTATTTGTAGATGTTCAACGAGATGACCTAAATAGGTCTTATGAAGACGTAATTGGACTTGATTCAGGTATGTTATCAGAGCTTTACCGTTTAATTTAATCATAGTTTAGTTTTTAGCATTGGCCGTGACTACTCTCACCCGTTGAGTTAGAGGTAGACCTGATCCCCAGACCAAGTTATACGAATGCTTTATCTCAGCATAGAATCTCTTTATAACTGGAAATGTTTCTTTTATCTACTGCCAAGCTAGTGGGTCTTACCCATATTCTAAAGGTTAGCTTTTAGGTTAAGTTTATACATTAGTACATTAACCCTACTGAGGGAAATGAGAGGAGTCCTTGTACATTGAGACAACTTGAATAATTCTGAAGACTATATTTGGATGAAACTCGTTTTAGTTGGTATATGATACTTTAATTTTTAGCGGAACTGATATTCCTGATAAGATATGTACAAGTGCTGGCTATTTTGACATTTTTCTCCATGTGACTTGTGGTGTTTGGGAGCCTTTGTATAACGACAGTCAGGACCTCCTGCGGTCATAGAAAATGGGAATTTTCTTCCCATTTTCTAGTTGTTCGCAAGTCGGGGCTGTTGTACCACTGTACAATACCCTTGTCTGTTGTTCTGCTAAACCTCGAATCAAGAACACTACCTAACCTTAGCTCCCCACTTAACCTAACCTACAAGCCGTTTCCTTACCTACTTACCCAACGGGGGCCGATTCCTCTTAGACTGCAGTGTTTTTTGTTTACATAGTTTTGTTTGCAATTCACTTCACTCCTAGCTAGGTAGCATAATCATATTTCACAAAGGAAAAATATGCCACAAGTACTAATAAAGTTTACACATGTCCCAGCGAACTACAATCGCTCTATGTATTAACAGAACAAATACAGCTGTAATTACATTGCTTCAGGTCCTGGTTTAGCTTCATGGAAGAGGGACAATTATCAAAGGAGAAAGAATAAGGTGTTGGAACGGACTAAGACTTTCGGAATCACGGATATTGAGCGGATAAACACACTTGATTGATTCCAGGAATGCCTTCAGTGTACACCCACTATCCTTCAAATAGCATTTCTGAATAATGTACATAGCAAAGATGCTATCATACAAATGTTTCTGTGTCCAGAATTTTGGTAGTACAAACCTTTTAAGGACTCGCCACTGCGATTCAACGAATTGGTGTGTACACTCTGATCATCTGGACTCACAAAATTAACGCTATGGTTAACAGTGCAATGTTGAAGAGATTTATCCTTGGTATTATTATAATCCTTCCAACAGTTTGAAATTTTGGTAGTTTTAGGATGAAAGTATTCTAATAGTATCTGGATCAATGTCTTTTCTGAACGATTCATAACAACCCTGAAAAAGTCACGTGTTTCTCTGTCAATCTCGCTGAACACCCATTTGCCATTGACCCTGCTACCAACATTGTATTACCGTTTCCTGAACTTACCCCTGTCTATCTCTACGATATGTTCTGGAATTCCAATCTTCTTGCTGTCCATCGTTGAAATATCCACACATACGTCTAGGCAGAAGTTGTACTAGTCCACGAGCGTATTTGATACAAAACCTTTGTAGAAGGGGCCAATTATATTTTGAGGTATACAGTACTACTGTATCTACAAAACAGGCTAAAATAATAAAACACATATTCGCAATATAGTTTGTATCTCAAAAGAAAGCTTCCATGTTTAGGGGCATTAATTTCCTACTGCCTGAACTATTAGAACACCGCCAAAAAAAATATGGGTTTGCCATTGTGTGTTGATTTTCCATCATAGTTATAATACATTAAACCCAAAACAACATCTTGAACAAATTCTGGAATAATTCTCCAGGAGTCATATCTTTTATAAATAAGCTGTAAAGTCATTACTCTCAGTAAACTTCACAATCCTTAAAATTTTTAGATTAATTGAATTATAAAACTATTTACAAGTATCTTCACTCTAGAACTGATATTTGTTCTGTAACCGAAATACAAACCACGCTATTTACAAAGGGTTACCTTTTAGCGCAGCTGAAATGGCGAGCCATTAGAATTTAACGAGGGTGTATTACCCCCGCGCTAGTTAGCGGGGGGGTAGGGGAGTGGTAGCTAGCTACCCCTTCTCCCCCTCACACACAGGTGAATGCCCACTTTCACTTTTGGCTCGGACTGTGACAGACGTCTCTGTCTTGGTCCTCTCTTGGCAGCCATTGTTTGTTTTGTCTTTACTTAATCGCTTACTTTTCATTTACTCAATATATATGTAAACATGTTTTCATGTTTGTATATATATTTGAGTATAGAAATAAGAAGTACTACGTGTTACTACGCCCTTGTAGCTTCCTTTCCGTGTGGGGGGGGTTGCTAAGCCGTACGTTTGTCTCAATTAGTTATGAATCTAATTGTAGTTGTTTTTTGTTTTTCAGCTTGTAGAACGATTCCTTTCGGGGTTTTCGTTCTTTCTTTAGTGTTCATTCATTTTTAAATTACATAATTACATAGTTACATAATTATAATTGTTATAATTCTGTTTTGGTTACAGCTCTCCTTCCGTGAGTGTAAGTGGTTGTGAGGGCACGTGCCTGTTGTGTAATTCTTGTTTCCTTTCCCTCGGGATTCCTCTTCGGAGCCTTCCCGGGGGAATGAATGTGTACTGATATTATTTGTTTTATTTTTTTACAGTTACCAATCTAGTTCGTTTCTGTAATATGGCAACGGTGTGAGCTGTCTGGTTGAGTCCTGGGGATTCGGCTGTTGCTGCCTCCCCCCTTGTATTTTCGTCAGGGGCGTGTCTCCTTCTACTGGAAGTACTCCCGTGACGACGGACAGCTCTCCAGTTCATTTTAGAACTCTCAGGAGGCTTGCCTCCTTGGGCGGGTAACTTTCCTTCCGAGGGAAGTTTTTCCTGTCCAGGCTTGAGTTTTTCCCCTTTTGGGGGGTTCTTCTCTTGCCTTTTTTTCGTGCGACTATGCTCTTGGTGCTGAGCGGTCGCACCTGCAGTTTCGCTCAAGGGGCTGGGCAACTGCAGGAGCTCCTCTTCGGAGGATTGCTCCTTTTAGGTCACTGGCTGACTAGTCTCTTCTACGAAGTGTTTCTCTTTCGTTCGCGAGAGAGTACACTCATAGAGACTCCTCTTCGGAGGTTTCTTCTGTTGCTGTTGCTGTTGGCCTCCCTCGCCGTAAGGCCCACCGTCCGCCTCGTCGTAAGGGCCTCTCATCCCCCTATAAGGGTGCTTGAGGCGCCTTTTTGGATCTCCGTTTGCAGCCTACAACTCCTTTTTCTCGATCTTCCGCCTTGGTGCAGATGGAAAGCAGTCTGATCTCGTCTTCCGACGGGCAACGGTCTTCCCGACGGACAACGGTCTTCCCGACGGACAGCGGTCTTCCGACGGACATCAGTCTCCCGGCGGACAACGATCCCTTCGGGGCAAAGGGTTGCCCCCACGGGGGTTCTTCCCTTGCGTGTCAGGGTTTCCCTGCGCGCCCTTCTGCTGTGTTCTCTCCTGCTCCTGCTCAGTGTTAGCGCACAGGCGCTCTTCTGCTCATCAGCGCTCTCCTGTTCGTCAGCGCTTTCAAGATGATCATCCCTGCTGTTCCTGTTGGTTCCGGTTACGCGCCCTGTGCGCCCACGTTCGCCCTCGCGATCTAGAACTTCGGTTCAGGTCGAGGTCAAGGACTCTTCTTCTATGCGCTGGCTTCCACGCGTAGCCTTCTGCTCGTCAGCGATCATCAGCTCGCCAGCGATCTCCGGATCGCCCGCGTGTGTTACAGCCGGCACGCCAACGTTCTCCAACACTTCTGAAGGAACATGGTTCGCCAGCTACTAGCTCACCTGCGCATGCTGATCGCCATCGCGCGACCCTCAACTGCGGATGCTGATCGCCATCGCGCGACCCTCAACTGCGGATGCTGATCGCCATCGCGCGACCCTCAACTGCGGATGCTGATCGCCATCGCGCGACCCTCAACTTCGGATGCTGATCGCCATCGCGCGACCCTCAACTGCGGATGCTGATCGCCATCGCGCGACCCTCAACTGCGGATGCTGATCGCCATCGCGCGACCCTCAACTGCGGATGCTGATCGCCATCGCGTGACCCTCAACTGCGGATGCTGATCGCCATCGCGCAACCGCACACCTGCGGATGCTGATCACCATCGCGCGACCCTGCGCATGTTGATCACCATCGCGCGACCCTCAACTGCGGACGCTGTTCGCCATCGCGCGATCGCCCACCTGCAGATGCTGCTCGCCATCGCGCGACCGCCCACCTGCGCATGCTGATCGCCATCGCGCGACCCTGGCATGCTGATCACCATCGCACGACCCTGCGCATACTGATCATCATCGCGCGACCCGGCGCATGCTGATCACCATCGCGCGATCGCCCTCCTGCACATGCTGCTCGCGATCGCTCACCTTCGCATACTGCTCGCCAACGCACGATCGCTCACCTGCGCATGCTGCTCGACCATCGCGTCGGCATAACACAACGCGTCATCGCCAACCTGCGCGTTAGCGCTCACCAGCTCACCACCGATCGCTTGTTGATCCATATTGCCAGCGGTCTTCCTCGCCATCGCGCTAACGCTTGCGTTCGCCGCCTCGGACTCGCTCTCATCCACCTGCCCACCCTCACGACCGCTCGCCTGCGCGCCCGCTCGCCCGCGCGACCATTCGCCTGCGCGCCCACGTGCCTGCACGTCTACGCTCATGCGCGTCCGCGCCCATGCTCTCCAATGTTCGCCCACGCGCGAACCAACGGTTTTTCCATCGCGCGGACGGATGGTGTTCCGTCGCGCGAACCTACAGTGTTTCTTCGCACAAACGTCGGCTTATTTCTTGCAGTATCCATTGCTCGTCTATGGGTTATCGCTCGCCGACCACCAGCTCTCGCCCTTCCTACCACGCCCGCCCTCCTTCTGCGCTCCTTCGCTCACCTTCGTTTGCGTTACCGCGCATGGGCGCTTCCACGTTCGCCCACGCGAAAATCTTTGAATTACCGTCGCGCGAGCTCCAGGGCGATTGCGACCACGATTCCGTTTTCGCAGCATGGCCAGCCTGGCGAGTTCTTCTGGAGCGTATTTCCAGAACACGGCCTCACCCCGTAAACGCAGAGCATGGCACTTGCAAGAATAGGAGAAACTTAAGGGAGATCTGAGCAACGCTCCTCTTTCCTGAACCTGGGTTAGCCCTTCCCCGTCATTCCCTGGAAGGATTTTTGGCGGGGGGGCTTTCCGTTCGAGATTTCTCCATCGGACAAGGGGTGACTGCTTACCCCTTCCTCTGGGAGCTTACCAGGTTCTTTCCCTCCTCGGTTACGGCCCGAGGTTTGGTTCAAGGAAGCTACAGGAAGATCAGGGGTACTTTCCTCCTCTCGAGCTCAGGCACCTTGGCCTTTCGTCGTTAAGTATCTAACTTGCGGACAAGCTCGATGTTGTACCATCTGGACGCGCTGACTGAGGGCTTCCTTCAGGTGTCTCATCTGTGGAGGTCGACGACCTCAGACACCCTTCCATCCTTGAGAAGAGTTTGTTTGTGCCCAAGGACAGAGACTTAGACAGCTGCTGTGCGGAGGAAATCGACTTCCGGTTTCACTCCTCCAAGGCGCTTTCTTCTAGACTCTGCAGGGCTCCAGCGCCCTTTTCTTTCAACCACGTCGGCCTAAGTTATCGGCTACGACAACTGGGACAAGGTGTCCAATTGCAGTTTCCTCCTGTCAGGAACAGATGGCACGGGAGACTCCCCCGGGGAGGCACAGTCCTAAAAGGAGTTCACGAACTCTAGGATTGCAGGTTTTTCGCTGGGAGGATGCTTAAGGTTACTCATCCGAATGACAGCTTCCCGATGCCCATTCCCGCACAATCTCTGTGATTAGCCAAGGATATCGCGCCTGCCGTCTCTGTCAGCGAATTCAGTGTCTCTGAACCTGTATGCCATAACGTCAGCAGAGTTGCCCGGTTGGGCAGAATGATCCATACCTTAGGCGAAGGTCTTCCTTAGGATCATCGACGGCTTCACCCCCGGCCCCCTCAGTCGATCCTTTCTTGTAAGGAAGGATCTTAGAGGGGATGTCCGTAGTCGACCTCTCAGCCCTGATCAAGTTTGTCGAACAAACTTCGGCCAGCGTAGACCAGCAGAATCGATCAGACTGGTAACGAGGCGACAGGACTCCTTAAACCCTGGATCGGAAGGACGGGTACTTTCAGTTTCCATTCCATCCATCTTCCAGGGTGCTCGTCGAATTCAGCCTAGACTGCAAGTATTCCTGCTTATGATGCAGTGTGGCTATCCCGCCGTGGCATAGCAGGTTTGTTTCCCCAGAGAACTCTCCCTGCCTTCCTCTTGGCCGCTCAGGTGCAGGCTTCCGCCTCCTCTGCTGTTTGGAGGGCTGGTCAACTCCGGTAGGCTCGGGTTCGACCTTCTTCAGCGCCGGGACAAGCTTCCGGATGCTTACCATGAGTGTGGGCTCATGGTATTTTGCTTGGAGCCTTCTCTTCCTCTGCCTCAACATCTGGAGTATCTGGCCATGATATTGAGTCAACGGCCTTACCACGTTGGAAACCCCGCTTCTCGTCCGTCCAGCGAGGTTAAGCAACGTCGGTACTTGGATGGGTGACCACCTGGGGACGCCAGATTCTGTTACCACATCCTCCGAGCCTTCCTTTCGGTTGACTGTGGCAAGACTGAGGAGAGTCGCAGTACCTGTTCTCAGTCAAGCAGAGCTTTCAGCCCTACCTTGGAACGTTTCCTAGTTCTCCTTTCCTCATTGACCCGTCTATAGTCCGAACGGTCGCCTCAGGATAAGTTCCATGTGGGGCGATCCAAGTTCCGGTGGCTTCAGGCAATGTTTAACCGGACTTCCTGGCCCCTATGGGACCAGCGGAACTATTAGACCTGAAATGGGTGTTGACCTATGGAGCCTCTTGATGGTAGTGGATATTCTCGTCCTTTCCCCACATTCTTGATGCGGTTCTCGGACTCGTCAAAGGAAAGGGGGGGGGCATGTTCCGGTCCAGGCCTATGGTCAAGACCTGAAGGATACCTCTCCATCATTCAGGCAGGCTTAGGGGCCTTAGTCTGGCCCCTCTACAGATCCTACAGCTCCTGCCGAGTCGCCCCGTGCGCGTCGACTTCATGATTCTGGCGTATTCTAACCAGCAGGGGACGCATTTTCACACCTTCACATCTTGCAGTAGAGATACCGGGATGATTGAGATTCTCTCAATACCACCATTGGCTCTCTCATTCCAGGCAGGGGAATGTTCTCTCAGACTATCCGAGCAGAGCCTCGTAGAGAGAGTGTACCTGGGGGTCTTTGACCTTGGGTAACCAGCAAGTACTGGTTTGGGGGACCTGATCGCGACAGCTTGGAACCTCAAGCTTCCGCTATTCTTCCCCCCAGTCTCAGACCCCGAGACTCTGGCAAGATGCATTCCGGTGATGGTGAGACAACTTCGACGCCTGCGTCTTCCCTCCTTTTTGTCTGTGGACAATGGGTCTCAACAAGACCAGGTTGTCTGTCAACCTTTCAATGGGAGAGTTCCACTGGGACTATGCGCAGAACGGTTTCTGGACCCTCTGCTTCCCCTGACGGAACTCCCGGGAGAGCTTCTCCCACGGCGCAAACTACTCAAGCAACCACACTGCGACATCTCTCCCGAACCGGGGTGTCACTTCGGCTTCATGCCTGGAGACACTACGCCTCCTCCTCAAGAAGAGACAACCCGCTACAGTCGCGTCATCTGCGATAGTCATCCACAGGGGTCTCCCAGGCAAAGTGAAGAGTCTAAGGTGGTTGGTGCCGTGGGAGATATACCTCTTCCCTTGAGGCCTCTTCTCCAGCAATAACGGTCTTATTGCCTTTTGGCGGGAGGAAACTCCTTTCCGCTCTCGGCAATGAAGCCTGTCGCTCAGCCTTTCCCTGACCTTCAGGCTTAAAGGAATAACTTTTTCCTGCCTGCTGGATCTATCCTCGCTCATGCGAAGCTACGATCGTCCCTGCCCTAGTCGGAGGAAGACCTCCAACTTGGAGCATGGCTCGGACTTTTAGTCCTTTAAGAGATCTTCTCAAGACCCTTTACGACAGGCCTCGGATTGTATTCCGCCTTGGGTCTCCTGCTCACTCTGGCCACGGCCAGTGTGTAAGCAATCTTCTTGGTCTCTTACGACTCCCCCCTTTCTAAGGAAGAGGGGAAGGCAACATTCAGGCTCGCTCCTGAGTTGTTGGCTAGACTCAATCTGGGGGTCCCGGCCCTTCGGTCCGATTCATTCAAGATTTCGAGTCTCCATTCTGTATCTGATGTCCCAAGACCTTCTCTTTCTTGCCAGTAAAGGAATCGAGAGGTTAGCGCTGGGAACAGCTGCAGTTTGTCCTCAGTTGCAGCCGATTTGGGAGCACAAGGAGGACATGGGGGAGAGTCACCAGTACAGTGAACCCTCGTTTATCGCGGTAGATAGGTTCCAGACGCGGCCGCGATAGGTGAAAATCCGCGAAGTAGTGACACCATATTTACCTATTTATTCAACATGTATATTCAGACTTTTAAAACCTTCCCTTGTACGTAGTACTGTTAACAAACTACCCTTTAATGTACAGAACACTTTATGCATGTACTACAGTACCCTAAACTAAAACAGGCACAAATATTAAAGGCGATTTTATATCATGCGTTTCCTAAACACGCTAAAAAGCACGATAAAAAATGGCAACCAATTTTTTGTTTACGTTTATCTCTGATCATAATGAAGAAACAAACTGGAGGTAGAGCTTTGCTTATTACCCAGACATATTTCCCATACTTTTCCCTTAGAACTACATCACATCTTCCTACTTTAGATATATATATATATATATATATATATATATATATATATTACTGTATATATATGGGTTATGGAAAAAATCCGCGAAGTGGTGAATCCGCGATGGTCGAACCGCGAAGTAGCGAGAGTTCACTGTATACCTCTCACGGACTCAAGGACATTCATCTCGACCTGTCTCCAGACCCTCCCCCGTCACGGCGCCCTACAGCACGATGTTGGATACATCGCAACGTCCCTCGCCTTCGAGTAATACTACTCTGTGATGCAGGTGCTACAAGCTGGAGTCTGGAAGCGTCTAATGACCTTCGCAGCCCGCTTCCTGCAGGGCGTGACCCACAGGAGTCTCGATACGTTTTCTATCGCTCTGTGGTGGCTACACAACAGCTGGTCTAACCTCAGGCTCCTTTTTGGACAGGTAGCAGAAGGTTGAGGGCATTGTTATCAGGTTTTAGTCTGCATGAACGAAAGAAGTATGTCTGGCCCTTACTTCTTTCTTCATCATCCCCTCTACGGGGAAGCAGCATCCTGGTCTCTGCATAGCTGACCTCGAACCTCTGCAGGTAAACCATGCTTCCTTGTGTTCCGAGTATTGAATCAATACTGTCGCGTCCCCCATACCCTGACGAGGTGGTATTGGGAACGTCCTAACCCAGAGTTCCTTCTGGAACTCCAGGTCAACTGCCTAGGACGGGTCACACTTCTTCCTTCACACACAAGCTTACGTAGGCCACATGGTTCCTTGCGGAGCAAGGAACTTGTGAGGTGCAGTGACTCCTTTTCTCGAGTGCGACTCACTCGGATTCTTAGTCCCCGGGTAAAGCCAAAGCCAGTATGGCTGGGGACTTTCCACCCTACCTAAGGGGTAAGTCACCCTTTGTAAATAGCGTGGTTTGTATTTCGGTTACGGAACAAATGACAAATTCGAAGATAATTTGTATTTTTCCTAACCATACAAACCTTAGCTATTTACACATATTTGCCCGCCAGCCCTGTCCCCCAAGACAAGTCCTACCTCTAAGTGAAAGTGAGCATTCACCTGTGTGTGAGAGGGAGGAGGGGTGCTAGCTACCACTCCCCTACCCCCCCGCTAACTAGCGCGGGGGTAATACACCCTCGTTAAATTCTAATGGCTCGCCATTTCAGCTGCGCTAAAAGGTAACCCTTTGTAAATAGCTAAGGTTTGTATGGTTAGGAAAAATACAAATTATCTTCGAATTTGTCATGTTACCATCTTTGCTTCTCGTAGGTTGAGAATGAGCATGCCCAACCCACGCTTGATGCTCCCATTACCCTGTTTGAATTTGGAAACATCGGAATCTGATTGGATTAAAAAAAAAAAAAAGCCCTCCAGCAATTTCCCAGGTCAAGTGCAGTCAGATTGGGTTGTTTCAAATTGCCACGACCACCGATTAGTTCAGTATTCCATCATTAGACCCCTGCTAAATTTATCAAAATATCATCTATGGTGAATTCCGGGAACTACGGAAGAGAGTGTGCGTCAGGGTACAGAGCTCATTCGACTTATAAATTTCATAGCGATTTTGCTGGTTTTTAAAATAATTCTAGTTGTATCTGTTAAGAACTTACCTGGGGTATTTACATCATTCTTGAAAGTTTTCATTCTATACAGTACAAGTCTGCGATAGAGTTGAAAATAAGGGAGTTATGGGGCATATGTGTCATCACACATACAGGTGATCGTTATCGTACATACACCTCGGTAGCTGGACCATAATAACTTTTGTATTGATCAAGAAGCATATGAACACCATTTCATATTCTAAGTTCATTGTTTACTTTTGAGAAACTGATTGTGTGTTACTGTGCCCATTCTCTTTTGGCAACTTTCTATTATTTGCATAAAATAATCATTAGTTGGCTTTTTGGGGGTGTGTAGATGATTAGGAGAGGTGTAAACTTTCATATTACAATACTTGACAAACTGATTTTCTTTATTTTGGAAATGTTGTTTATTTTTATCTGAAATACTGTGTTATAAAGCTATTTTAGTCCTATGCGGTTACAAACTTTTGAGTCATTTATATGGGTTTACTCCTATGTCAATTTTCAATATTAAACTTACCCGATGATCATGTAGCTGTCAACTCTGTTGCCCGACAGAAATCTACGGTTGGGATACGCCAGCGATCGCTATACAGGTGGGGGTGTACACAACAGCGCCATCTGTGGTCAGGTACTCCAGTACTTCTTGTCAACAAGACCTCAATTTTTCCTCTGTCGTGCCACCGGCAAGACCTACTTGGATACGCTGTTGATTCTGGAGTTATTGTTCACGATTTGGTGATGTATTTGCTCTAGAGTTTAGCCTTCGCTATTCAGGAAGCTTTATCATTAGCTTAGCAAGCTTTTGGAATTAATTTGATTTAATTATGGTGACGAAGAGAGTATGGACTCTCTTTCACTTTTAAATGGCCGACCCTTCCCTTAGACGGAAGTGTTGGTGTCGAAGAGAGTATAGACTCTCTTTCTTAATTTTGCTTACAAAGTTATAGATTTATTTTATATCTCTCCACCTTTTATAGGCCTCTTCGATTAACTTCCTTTTATTATTAACTTATAAAAATTAATTTTTATGTTTGTTTATATGCGACCTTTCCTAATAGTAGGCGGTCATTACTTGGAACCGAAGTCAATTAACATTGAGCCCGTCATATCGTTTTTCCTGTTAAGATTTTATGCTATTTTAATTTTAATGTTTTTGAAAGATTTTCTTTGATAGTCTCGTACTGTTTTCAAAGTTGAACTAACGTTTTGTTTTGTCTCCGCAGTTGTTGACGTTCAGAACGTTCAACTTGAGCTCTATCGTTACGATAGAGAGAGAGTATTCACGGTTTCACGTTGCAGTAAGAGTAAACCGATTCTAGCGTTTTGTTCATTCTTTCTTAGCTTAAATGGTTTTAATTCTAATAAAGGAACTTTTTATTTGGGAAATCTTTCAGTTTTTTTCCTTTAACAAATAATATGTTTTAACGATATATATAATTGGGCTCTTCTCTCAGGTTCTAAGTCAAGAGAGAGAGAGAGAGAGATAGAGACGGAGGGAGAGAGAGGAGGATAAACGTTTCGTTCAAGCGGGTAACGTTGTTATCGTTTTTGCTCTTCTCCCTAGTCTCTTTAGGGGAAGAAGGTAAAACGTTTCTAGAGTTTTATTCTTGTTCCCAGGCTTTATGCGGTGAGAGATTTTCAACGTAGTTTATTTGATCTAGTGTTTAGTCTCTTTTCCAGCCACTGATTCTTTATCTTTCATTATGTTTTTCTGTTACATTGTAATACTGTTTTCGCAATTACTAACTTTTAATGAAGGATAGGATTGCGTGTTTCAGGTACAAACCACTTAAAGTTTCGAGTTCAGTGAAATAAGTGCAAACAGAAAATCAAAAGTGATAAAGTGATAAGCGCAAAGTGTTACAGTGTTGCGTTCGAGGGTTCGTCTGTTCGTGCCAGTTGTTCGCCTAGTCTGGGACCTCTTACAAGCTCCCAAGCCCAGGGGAGAAGTAACGTCGAAGGACTTATGGGTTCATCAGGCCTTGATCGACGAACAGACGTTTCCCTCCGTGGTTTCGGGTGTATCCACTCACGTTGCCGACGTGATCACCCCACCCACACAAAGACGAGAGAGCCCATTTATTCCTCGTCTGCGGAAGAGGTTTCTCGCAGAAACCATGGACCAAATCTTGCAGCTTTTAAGTGCAAGTCGGTCCCTTCCGCGCAAGTCCAACGGCCTAGGTGTAGCCACTGGGTCAGTTCGGACTTGCTGCAGTACGACAACTGCACACCTCCCAGAGAGGCAAGGTGGTACCGCAACAGGCAGTAACTCCGTCTGTTGCCGCACCAGCTGTTTTAGACCCTCAGTCACAACGGACAGTAGCTCCGTTTGTTGTTGTCTTTCATAGACCCTAGTGGTCCATGCTGCAGAATATACAGTCTCAGCTTGCTCCTTCATACAGGAGTATCATGCTGGAAGGTTGACAATGCAGCCTGTTAACCTACAACCCGCCGAGGTTGTGCGCTCAGCAGATACTGCGGCTGCCTGCTCCCACCCTCCACCTGTGAGAGCTCCACCTCCGATGCGCAGTCCACCCTGCCAGACGCATGTTCTTGCTGCGCCTCCTGCTTTAATGCGTGAGCTGCCGCATCGGGAGTTGCCGGGTTCCAGCACTATGAGGAGCCTCATGCTATGCGGCAACCTCCTCAACCCATGAGGCAGGAGCCTCATGCTATGCGGCATCCTCCTCAACCCATGAGGCAGGAGCCTCATGTGAGGCAGGAGCCTCATGCTATGCGGCAACCTCCTCAACCCATGAGGCAGGAGCCTCATGTGAGGCAGGAGCCTCATGTGAGGCAGGAGCCTCATGCTATGCGGCAACCTCCTCAACCCATGAGGCAGGAGCCTCATGCTATGCGGCATCCTCCTCAACCCATGAGGCAGGAGCCTCATGTGAGGCAGGAGCCTCATGTGAGGCAGGAGCCTCATGTGAGGCAGGAGCCTCATGCTATGCGGCAACCTCCTCAACCCATGAGGCAGGAGCCTCATGCTATGCGACATCCTCCTCAACCCATGAGGCAGGAGCCTCATGCTATGCGGCAACCTCCTCAACCCATGAGGCAGGAGCCTCATCCTATGCGGCATCCTCCTCAACCCATGAGGCAGGAGCCTCATGTGAGGCAGGAGCCTCATGCTATGCGGCAACCTCCTCAACCCATGAGGCAGGAGCCTCATGCTATGCGGCATCCTCCTCAACCCATGCGGCATGAGCCTCATCCCATGCAGCATGAGCCTCATCCCATGCAGCATGAGCCTCATACCATGCAGCATGAGCCTCATCCCTTGCAGCATGAGCCTCATCCCATGCAGCATAAGCCGCATGCCATGCAACATGCTCTGCATACCTTACAGCATGCTCTGCATAGCATACAGCATGCTCTGCATTCCTTACAGCATGCTCTGCATACCTTACAGCATGCTCTGCATACCTTACCGCATGCTCCTCAATCACACATCTTTGGTTGTTGCCAACTCACAAGACTGTCAAGCAGTTTCATAACGTTGCCTTCTGGTCTGCTGCTTTTGCACCAGTGAAACCCTCACTGAGAGAACTTAGCTTTTCTCGGATATGGTTCCTGTAGATGAGAAAGTGCTATTCTCCCTCCTTCTGATATTCCCTTGAGGACTCTGTCATTTGGAGAGGAGCCTTAAGCTGCTTAGCCTCCTATGGACTTTTATTTAAGCATAACATGCTTCCAGGGAGGGTAATAGTTCCGCTTCAGTCGCTAACCCCGTCTGTTGCCACACCTGCTCCCATAGACCTTGAGCTTTGTTGCAAGACATGCAGTCCAAGCTTAGTCCTTGTTAGAGGATTTTTGTTTACGGAGTCAGTGTGTCACTGGGAAGACGTTCAACAACCAGCAGAGGTGACTTGTTGTGACGCAGTGCGGCAACCTCAGCAACCCGATAAGGAGTTGTCTGTACTACCCAGACAGTCTAGACAGTTTCGGGTTGTCGCTGTACTTCCTCGCTTCCCCATGGTTGACAGTTCACAGACTGTGCAGCAGTACCATGATTTTGTGTCCGGCTCCGTCAGACGACTGGCTTTTAAGAGCTCCCACAAGTCGTCGCTGTCTGGAGAATCTCAGATGGACTATGGATCTGACCAAGGAACTGGGCCTCCTGGTCAATTTAGAGGAGTCCCAGCTCGTCCCATCCCAGACCATTGTCTACCTGGGTATGGAGCTTCAGAGTCGAGCTTTTCGGGCTTTTCCGTCGGCCCCAAGGATCTACCAAGCCCTAGAATGCATCCAGAGCATGCTGAGAAGGAACCGATGCTCAGTCAGGTAGTGGATGAGTCTAACAGGGACACTTTCATCGCTGGCCCTGTTCATCGAGTTAGGGAGACTCCACCTCCGCCCCCTTCAGTATCATCTAGCTGCTCACTGGATAAAGGACATGACGCTAGAGACGGTCTCAGTTCCTGTTTCCGAAGAGATGAGGTCTACTCTAACGTGGTGAAAGAACAGCTTTCTTCTCAAGGAAGGTCTACCTTTGGCTGTTCAGAAACCCGACCGCCGTCTCTTCTCGGACGCATCAGACACGGGCTGGGGTGCGACTTTGGACGGACAGGAATGCTCGGGAACATGGAATCAGGAGCAAAGGACACTTCACATCATTTGCAAGGAGCTGTTGGCGGTTCATCTGGCCTTGATAAACTTCAAGTCCCTCCAGCTTAACAAGGTGGTGGAGGTGGACTCCGACAACACCACAGCCTTGGCTTACATCTCCAAGCAGGGAGGGACTCATTCGTGGAAGTTGTTCTAGATCGCAAGGGACCTCCTCATCTGGTCAAAAGATCGAAAGCTCACGCTGGTAACGAGGTTCATTCAGGGCGATATGAATGTCATGGCAGATCGCCTCAGCCGGAAGGGTCAGGTCATCCCCACAGAGTGGACCCTTCACAAGAATGTTTGCAGCAGACTTTGGGCCCTGTGGGGTCAGCCAACCATAGATCTGTTCGCTACCTCGATAACCTAGAGGCTCCCGTTGTATTGTTCTCCGATTCCAGACCCAGCAGCAGTTCACGTGGATGCTTTTCTGCTGGATTGGTCCCATCTCGACCTGTATGCATTCCCGCCGTTCAAGATTGTCAACAGGGTACTTCAGAAGTTCGCCTCTCGCAAAGGGACACGGCTGACGTTGGTTGCTCCCCTCTGGCCTTCGAGAGAATGGTTCATAGAGGTACTGCAATGGCTGGTCGACATTCCCAGGACTCTTCCTGTAGGAGTGGACCTTCTACGTCAACCTCACGTAAAGAAGGTACACCCAAACCTCCACGCTCTTCGTCTGACTGCCCTCAGACTATCGAAAGACTCTCAAGAGCTAGAGGCTTTTCGAAGGAGGCAGCCAGAGCGATTGCCAGAGCAAGGAGGACATCCACTCTCAGAGTCTATCAGTCTAAATGGGAAGTCTTCCGAAGCTGGTACAAGGCCAATGCAGTTTCCTCAACCAGTACCACTGTAACCCAGATTGCTGACTTCCTGTTACATCTAAGGAACGTAAGATCCCTTTCAGCTCCTACGATCAAGGGTTACAGAAGTATGTTGGCAGCGGTTTTCCGCCACAGAGGCTTGGATCTTTCCACCAACAAAGATCTACAGGACCTCCTTAGGTCTTTTGAGACCTCAAAGGAACGTCGGTTATCCTCTCCAGGCTGGAATCTAGACGTGGTCCTAAGGTTCCTTATGTCATCAAGATTTGAACCTCTCCAATCAGCCTCTTTTAAGGACCTCACATTAAAAACTCTTTTCCTCGTGTGCTTGGCAACAGCTAAAAGAGTAAGTGAGATCCACGCCTTCAGCAGGAACATAGTTTTCACATCTGAAACGGCTACATGTTCCTTGCAGCTCGGTTTTTTGCTAAAACGAGCTTCCTTCACGTCCTTGGCCTAAGTCGTTCGAGATCCCAAGCCTGTCCAACTTGGTGGGGAACGAACTGGAGAGAGTACTTTGCCCAGTTAGAGCTCTTAGGGACTATCTAAAAAGGTCATAACCTTTACGAGGACAATCAGAAGCCTTTTGGTGTGCTATCAAGAAGCCTTCTCTTCCATGTCTAAGAACTCAGTTTCTTACTAAATCAGGCTTCTGATTAGGGAAGCACATTCTCATCTGAAGGAAGAAGACCTTGCTTTGCTGAAGGTAAGGGCACATGAAGTGAGAGCTGTGGCTACTTCAGTGGCCTTCAAACAGAACCGTTCTCTGCAGAGTGTTATGGATGCAACCTATTGGAGAAGCAAGTCAGTGTTCGCATCATTCTATCTCAAAGATGTCCAGTCTCTTTACGAGAACTGCTACACCCTGGGACCATTCGTAGCAACGAATGCAGTAGTAGGTGGGGGCTCAGCCACTACATTCCCATAATCCCATAACCTTTTTAACCTTTCTCTTGAATACTTTTTATGGGTTGTACGGTCGGCTAAGAAGCCTTCCACATCCTTTTTGATTTGGCGGGTGGTCAATTCTTTCTTGAGAAGCGCCGAGGTTAAAGGTTGTGATGAGGTCCTTTAGTATGGGTTGCAGCCCTTTATACTTTAGCCACCTAAGAGTCGTTCAGCATCCTAAGAGGACCGCTACGCTCAGTAAGGAAGACGTACTTATTAAAGGCAGAGTAATGGTTCAAGTCGACTTCCTTACCAGGTACTTATTTATTTTTTATTGTTATTTTGAATAACTAATAAAAATGAAATACGGGATACTTAGCTTCTTTGTTAACATGTATACTGGTCTCCACCCACCACCCTGGGTGTGAATCAGCTACATGATCATCGGGTAAGTTTAATATTGAAAAATGTTATTTTTATTACTAAAATAAATTTTTGAATATACTTACCCGATGATCATGATTTAAATGACCCGCCCTTCCTCCCCATAGAGAACCAGTGGACCGAGGAAAAAATTGAGGTCTTGTTGACAAGAAGTACTGGAGTACCTGACCACAGATGGCGCTGTTGTGTACACCCCCACCTGTATAGCGATCGCTGGCGTATCCCGACCGTAGATTTCTGTCGGGCAACAGAGTTGACAGCTACATGATCATCGGGTAAGTATATTCAAAAATTTATTTTAGTAATAGAAATAACATTTTTCTATGACCAGACCAAAGAAAAAGGGGTGCTTAGCTGGTAACTGTAATAGGTTACTAAGCAACTTCACTACTGAGCAATGCTACGCACTACTGCAAGGCAAGCTTCACTCTTCTCCTGGTCGTTGTGTTGAGTTCGTTTCTCTTGCTGTTCCATGATCATGACAACGCTCCACACTGGATTACCTTTACAGTGCTTTTTGTGCCTTTTTGCTTTGTCTACTGTTGCTAGTATTATGCGGACTTACCCTGGCTGTGATGGTCACCCTTGTGGCACCTTCGTGAGTTGGGTAGTCTACCTGTGATAGAGATAGAGCCACATCCCTTCTGCCCTTCATTCCGTGGTAAACGATGTTTCATTCAGTCTCTATGTGAGTATTGTAGGGAGTGGCTATCCTCCCAGTTGGGGAAATATCGTTCTTGTCACAAGACACTAGCTAAAAATGATCGATCCCCTTCCCTGTTTTCTTCTGGTGACAGTAAGTAATGCAAGCTTTTTTCTGCGACACCCGATATTCCCCACTCCATTCCTCCTTTTCTTGAGCCCTCAGGGTAACAGAGAGGATGACGTCCATGATTTACCTTTACTGTACTTATTGATGATGCTAATTTTGTGAATGTATTATTGTCCCATGGACCAAGTGATCACGAGTCACTCCCAGAGAATGATCCCCTGAATCTGGCCTCTGCACTTCCAGTGCATGATCCAGTCTTGGTACCCGATCTCCCTCTCCCCCTGCTAGTTTACATAGTGGTGAACCCTTTATGGCAGATTTTCTGCAGGATAACATTTCGCTTCTTGGGCTTCGCCTGTGAAAGTGGTGAAAGTCTCCCTTCATTTAACACTCGAGTTGAGACTGTCATTTCCCAATGTACTGAGTTGGTCCTGTTGGAAGATCCCTATCTTTCATCCACTCATTCATACGAGTCTGGCTTCCCTTGCAAGCCCAGGGCTCCTTGGTATTGCTCTCCTCACAAGAATTCTCCAGGCTTGTCCCAGAATTATCCCTCTTATGTTGACGTTGTTCAGACCTCTTTGATAGCGTCCACAACTCCAACTTTGGTTGGGCCCTATTGTTAAAGTACCATTGCTTCCTCCGTCAAAACAGCCTGTACGGAAGGCCAAAGTATCAACCATCTCTACTTACTTGTTGGCACCGAGCGTGTCAACATGTATTACAGTTCCACCTCATACGCAGACAGACATATCTGTAAACGCTGTTGTCACAGAATGCACCGCCATTCCTGCGTGTGAGAGTATTCCTCCGCGTAATATCTATGACGCCATTTCACATAATAGAGATTCACGCCATGCGGCTGCTATTTCTACCCAACCACTTAATTGTGTTGACGCTTACTGCAAATATATTCCTAAGTTGATTCAGGTTGCCTACCAGGTAGCCTTTACCTAGAGAACTCAACTACTATGTTTGGATCCTACGTATCCAACAACCAAACACCATAATAATGACAAGCCTACAATTTTACCACAATGCACATAAGCTAGTACCTTGCCTAATGTTCATACTGCTCATGGATTTACCCATTCTATGGAACAGCCTAAATCGTCTTTGTTCTGTCACTAAATACAAACCCTTTCGCTCTAATGGGAATATACTTTAGGCAAAGCTGGAAGACTAGCCATAAGACTTTTAGCAAGGTGTAAATACCCCACCGCTAGTTAGCAGCGACGTAGGGGAAGTTCCAGGTACCCCACTAACACACACACCTGTGTTGTCTCGTCTCTTTTGTTTTTGGCTCGGTTGAGAGTGGATGTCGTCTCTCTCCATCGCTCTTACTGACTGGTCATAAGACTAATCTTTTTTTTGCTTTTTCTTTTCATTTTGTAATTGTTATTCTTCTAGGTTGTCTTGCGGACTTGTCCGTGACTCACCTGAGGGGCGCAAGTGCATTACCTTCGTGTCTCTGGTCGAGATAGATCCTCATTCACTGTGCCCGAGCTGCCCAGGACAACCTTGTACGTGGTCATCCTTCCAGAGAGAGAGATTTAGTAGGAGGTGGAAAAAGTAGAAGAGGGATTCTTCTCCTTTGGGGTCATCTTTGAAGTCTAAGAAACCTTGACTTCATTCTTCCACTCATTGATCTCTGTCCTAAGCTCCTTCTCGATTGGTTTCCCTCGGGGATCGATCAGATAGGAGCGGTGACGCTTTAACCTTGGGACAACCCTTAGGTTTGAAGGAGACCGCCACTTCGTCAACATCAGGTGTCAGAAGACCTTCCCATTTATGGGAAAGACGACCTTCGCCTGAGTGGTCATGCCTCGGGGTTTCTGCAAGCGTGTATTAGATTATTCCATGCTTTGCTCTAGCTCTTTGGGGCATAGCTTTTCGGAGCTAGACGACAATAAGATTAGGCGGGTGTTCGCAATCCCGACCCCTCACAGTAAAAATGTTGCCGCTTTGCAGTGTCAGATTTTTGAAAACTTGCACGCAGGGTTTCTATCTCTTACAAGGGAGTACCTGCTGTTCTGTCTTCACGCTAGCGCACAGTAACAGTCCAGCCTTAACCCCCTAGAGCGCAAATCTGCACTCCTTGTGGAAAAAGCGCGAGCAGGAGTGCTTATCTCCAGAGCGTGCATGTTCGGAGAGACGCAGATCCTAGTCTTGTGGACGAGTCTTGCATAGTGTTGTGCACCATAATACCTCAAGGTGGAAAGGCGAGCTTTTCTGCCTGACGAGGGTCTGCGTGCTCTTTTGACTATGCGTAAAGCTCACCTTAGTGAGTTGGTCATCTTCCATTCACTAGCATGCAAAACTTCATCTTTGTGTGCACCACAGGTGAGCGCTACCTCGCTAGCGCGCTCCCAGCGCACTATAAGATCAGGCAGACCCTACCTTACCATTATGTGTTGTTACAGGTGTGCGCACTAGTGCACCTTTCCAGCGCTGAACTCGCCAGCCCTCTCGTCATCCCCCTTGTTATCAAGGTGGACAGCGATCACTAGGAATGGAAATTCCTTCACCTCACGATCAGTGGGGGATGTCTGCCTAGGAATTGTAGGAGATGGCAGTTGGACTGTGTGGAAGACTGGACCATCCATGTCCTGTGGTCCGGTTACCACCTCTCATTCATCAACCCTCCTCCTCCTCTAATTCCTCCTCAAATAACATCATTGTCAAACAGAGTGAGTTTGGAGGAACATTATGCCCTCCAAAAAGGAAATTCAGAGGATGATCTAGAAGGATGCTCTCCTGTAGGTTGATGATGAGAGTCTCTGCTTCTTCAGTCAGCTCTTTCTTGTTGAGAAGGCATCTGAAAGCTGGAAACTTGTTATTGACTTTTCAGCCCTGAACTTGTTCATCAGGCAGATCGAGTTCAAGATGAAGACAGCAACCATGGTCATTCAAGCCGTCCGACCAAGAAATTTCATGGTCACAATGGATATCAAAGATGCTTTCTTTTATGTCCTGATCCATCCGACGTCTAGGAAGTTCCTGCATGTGGTAAGAGATGGACAAGTGTACCAGTTCAAGATTCTGTACTTCGGCCTGTCGACAACTCCTCAGGTTTTAACGAGTCTTCGAACTGGTCTCGTCTGATTGATAATCCCCAGAGGTTAACTGAGGTAAGACCACACTCCAAGAAGGACCTTCTCTGGGGGTTAGACCAATCGATTCTCAAGAAGGGATCTCCTTCGCTTAAACTTTCCGACCATCACCACCCCTAATAAGTCCCGGCTGCAATTCAGTTGTGTTTAGAGTGAGCTGCCGATAAGATAACTACCCTGTCGGTTGTTTACACCTCGGTTAATGTTTAACTGCCGTATTCCAGTCTTCGCTATTATTATACTCCTATAGTAAAGAACACAGGTTTGTATAGTTAAGCAAAATGCAAATTACTTTTGTCAGTTCCCACTTCAACCACCCTGCTCAGTCCTAGGCTTGAGGACAAAAGGGTTTATTTTGCGACAGATGGGTGGGCAGGGCTTCCCCTTCACATCCTCTGTTGTTAATCAACTACCATATTAATGAATCAATAGCCATTCAAGTGCCTCTAAAGAGACATCCCTATTTTACTGGAGTAAGGATAAGGGGACTATGAAAAATACCAATTAATTTACCTTGCTTTGAAATTTGTAAATTTAGAAGCAATTTTCATATCTTAGTTTATAGTGTAATTATTTCTTAAAATTTATCTAGAATGTAAGTAAAAATTTTCCTTTCATGTACCATAAAAGGATATGAATTACTGTATGGGCTTGATGTCTCGTTTTTTTTATGATATCCTAGGAAGTGCAGTAATCTATATGTGTAACAAAAACTTTAGTATATGTCTGTTTACTTCATTACTTGTTACAATATTCTAAAAATAGTAAAGTTATTAAAAACAGCTTCTTCATTTTATAATGTAGAATCAGTAAATTGTAAAAGCATGTATATTTCAGGAAATTTTTTATGTTTTTCTCTAATGTCTCACACTGGTAGATATAATGGGAGTAGTCTGTAGTATGGTATGAAAAACTTCCTTTTTTTTTAGTAACTTTAATGATGATAACAGATGAAACTGATATTTTACTTTTGGCTTTTTTTTACTTTCTAGGTCAAATGGGTCGATACAGTAGTAGTAATAGTAGTGACACCCCTAGCCCTGGACGACGTCCCTCATCCCCAAGTTCTCAGAGGTTTTCAGGAAGAGATAGAAAATCGTACGTAAAAGGGAAAGGAAATCAAACCAGATCACGATCTCGTGATCGAGGGAGGCATTCCAAATCTCAAGATAGAAATGTACCCAGTTCATATTCCTATAACAGAGGTGGCAGATCACGATCAAGGGGTAGAAGCAGATCGAGATCAAGAGAACGGAGGCTGCATAGTGAAGTAAAGGAAAGAGCTAAGGGGTCCTGGAATAAGAAAGATGCACGTAGGTCAAGGTCCCCAGAAAGGAGTCGATTTTCCAGGTCACGCTCTCGTTCACAATCAAGAACAAAGCATAAATCTGGCTATAGTCATAGAGATAAGAATCCTTTTTCATATAGTGACAGATACAGTAAAGAACAAGATAAAGACTACAATAGAGGATTTTCTAGAAGACAAGAGAGCGATTCTTCTGACAGTGACAGATTCAACTCAAATGAAAGAGGCTCAAGGAATGGCACTTTAGATCGTAAAAGAGGAAGATCCACTGAAAGGGGTGGAGGTGAAAACAAGAGGGAGCATTCACCACCAACACCAGATGGAAGATGGGGCCATAGTAAATATTTTGAACAGCAAAAACAAGAAAGAGAGTGGGGTGGAGGGTATCGTAAAGGCAGTAGTTACAGAGATAGAGGTTGGTACACTATATTTAATTCATTAAATTAATCTTTCTGTATACAATAGATAAAATTTTTTCTCAATTCCATCTTTGTTCCTACCCGAATACAAACTTTCATTCTGTACATAGGAGAATGATAACAGCAAAGCTGTAATACTGCCACTAAAACTTTTAATGACGTGGCAATAACCGACTGGTTCTGATCTGTCGGCAGCAGGTAAACACTCTCCCCCTCTCTAAGCACTGTCCCCCCACTCACAAAGCAAGGTGAGAATGTCTGTTCATCTCTGTGGCTGATATCAAAGTGGTATACTTTGATATCAGTCGCAGAGATGAACAGATGTCATATACCTTTACTGGCTATTATGAAACTTTAACTTATTCTTTTCAGGTTTCCGTTTGTCTAAATGAGGATGCCATACATGAGAACGTGCCTGGGCATGTCGGGCCGCAACTGCTGCAAGTTCACATCTGATTTGCCTTGTGTGCAAAGGAGACTCCTACACGCAGGCTTCTCCGTATGAGTGTCTGGAGTGGCCATTAGTAAGACAAGCAGTAAGACTACTGGACTCTATGATTATGTTGAGTCTAAAAGATACATACTTCCAGATCTGAATCCTCTCCTTAACCAAGAAGTATCTCCGGTGACATTGTTATTTCGAGATTCCAGAGGCAGGTGCCAAAAAAAGAGGCTCTTCGCTTTCGCAGCTTGTTAGCATTTAATTCTAATAGCCAAGCCTTCTCCATCATGAGGCTTAATACTACACAGTATTCTAGAAGTTTTATTCAATCTGTGACCAAGTTGTGGAATGATCTTCCTAGTTGGGTAGTTGAATCAGTAGAACTTCAAAAGTTCAAAGTTGCAGCAAATGTTTTTATGTTGACCAGGCTGACATGAGTCTTTTTATAGTTTATATATTACAGTACATATCTGTTTTGACATTGTTACTGTTTTTAGAATGATTTATTGTTAATTTGTTCTCATTTATTTATTTCCTTATTTCCTTTCCTCACGGGGCTATTTTTCCCTATTGGAGCCCTTGGGCTTATAGCATCTTGCTTTTCCAACTAGGGTTGTAGCTTGGCTAGTAATAATAATAATGGTGGTTTCTTCCTTGTTTAACACAGAAGACATTGACATAGTTCCGGAGTGAGGGAGGAGGGCGAGTCAAGACTTCCTTCTCTATTGAGCCATAACATCTCTTCTCTCTTCTTTGGCTCCTTTTGCACCAAAATTGTCAACTGTGCATAAACAGGCTCACTAATAGAAGAAGGAGGCTTTTAGGTAGTCCAGCGCTAAGAAGTCTTTGAACCTCAAACAGCCCTTTCATGGTAAGAGGGCTCGTGGAAGAGGAGGGAAGTCTGGAAAACATGGTCTCTCCCATTCCTCCCGCCCTACCAGCAATGGGGAAATGCCTGAGACGCAGGTGGCAGAGAAAGGAGTTCCACGGGTCTGATACTTGGACTGTCAAGATCCTCTGAGCAGGGTACTATGTCCTGTTCACCAACTTTCATCCTTCTCTGACATTTCTTCCAGTGATGTCATCTTCCTTCGTGAAGGGATCAACGAAGGGTCTCGCCCTTGCGGCAGAAGTCCAGATCATACTAGAGAAGGGTGCTCTTCAGGAGGTCATCAGCGAGTCCCTAGGCTTCTCCAGTCAATACTTTCTTATTTTAAAGAAGACTTATGGAGTGTGGAGACCAGTCATAGACCTCTCAATCATGAATGAGCTTGTTCTTCAGATTCCATTCAAGATGGAGACTGCTGTGCAGATACTCTAAGATGGGCTGACAGACCGGGAGACTTCGTGATCACACTGGATCTAAAAGACGCATATTTCCAAATCCCAATTCATCCATTGTCAAGGAAGCATTTAGGGTTCATCCTGCATGAAAAGATATACAGTACCAGTTTTAAGTGCTGTGCTTTGGCCTGTTCATAGCCCCTCAAGTGTTCACAAGAGCGTTCACTCTAGTCTTAACTTGGGCCCATGCCAACAGCATTCGTTTTATTTGGTACCTAGACAACTGGTAGACTTGGTGGAGACCCTTCTCGTACACCGAGACAGGCTTTTCGCATTTTACCTTCACCTGTTGGTCTGGGTGAATTTTGAGAAGTCCTCACTGCAACCGTCTTAGGCTGGTATATCAGGGAATGCAGATAAACACCTGATTAGGAAAACTGTTTCCATACCAAAGCAGAATCGAGAGATTCAAGGAAGTGGCTCGTCCTTTTCTCATGCAAGGCGCTACAAGCTCATCTGTGGGAGCGCTTGTTAGGGCAGCTGATTTCCCTGGAACGTCTGGTTTCAAGCGGCCACCTTCACATTCGATCTCTCCACTGGCAGGTGAAGACCTTCTGGTCTCAACATGAGGACACTCCGAAGCTTCTGGTTCCGGTAGGACCAGAGCAAAAGAGAGACTTGAGTTGGTGGGTGCTAGATACCAATCATCTCTTATTCTTTCTAGCTATAGAAACCAGAGTTCTTTACGCAAATTTACGCACCAGCGATTAACCCCATAAGCCCCAGCTGGAATCAAAGTGGTTTGATAGTGAGCGAGTGGGAGGGCTGGGCTTCCTAACTACGCACTGGTAATAGCTAGTCGGTTGGTGTAGTGGTTAGCGGACTGCAGCCGAGTGTAGCATGCAGACTGCCTGATCAAGATACTGACTTCGCTCCAGCTACACTACAAGGTTAAGGCAGAAAATAAATCAAAGCAATTCGAACACTAGGCACCACTTCCTGGCTTGATTCTGGGCAAGGGATTTCAACAAGTAATTGTAATCTTAAGGTACGATTGTTTTGTGTGCAAATCATACATTTGCAATTATACAAATGACAAGTTACTTGACCATTACTGTAACTGAAGAAAATGAAAGGCTAAGTGAGGAAAAGAAAATACAGAGTATAAAAAAATATTTGTTTATACTAAAGAGAAACTAAAAATCCTATAATTAGGAAAAAGAAAGTGAACAGAAATGCCTTACATGGAAACTTGATACTGTACTAAGAAGAGTGTAAGAAGTATACTGTAGTACATACAGAGGCACATTTTTATTACCAAAGCCCTATACAGAACAAAGTACACATAGATACTGAAGGGACATAACATTAAATATTCTCATTTTCCATTCACTAATGTTTTGACATTTCCTCGTACTTACCCACCATCACAATCCATGGTAAATACAGTAATCAATTCAAAGTTTATATGCAAGACAAAATAAGTTGCAAATAAATTTCAATATCAACTCAAACCCTCGATGGGGTCTTGCCACTGCGTCACTCTCTATTACCAGCTTCCCAATAAAGTCGGACAAACTGCAGAATACCTTCCCCTTAGAAGTCACTTTGTTGTCGTTATCAGTCTCATTTTAATAATCCTAACAATTGTGATGAAAAATCCATCGTGAAAGATGCCAAATCTAGGCTTCGCTACCTTTAAGCACAGGATGGTCCAAATTCTCCCTTGACTCTGCTCCTAATAAATCAAACAATTTGGTTTCTCACTTAGGAATACCTCTTCAGTCCAAAATCATGATTGTAGAAATATTACAAATCCTACAGGGAGTAGGGAATGGTGCTAGTCAGAAACAAAATAAAAAATAAATGTTAATACGACTTAAAAAATGGGCAGAGGCAAAATGACTAGATTATAAAAAAAAACAAATTAAAGAATCATTTTGTATTCCCTTGATACAAACCATAACTTATAATTTTTCAATATTTAACTTAGCCGGTGATTATAATAGCTGCAACTCTGTTGCTCGACAGAAAACTCTAAGGTAAAATTCGCCAGCGATCGCTACACAGGTTGCGGGTGTGCCCAACAGCGCCATCTGTCGTCCAGATACCCAGTACTCAATGTAAACAAAGAACTCAATTTTCTCTCTGTCGTGCTCCCGACAAGACGTGCTTATTCGCTGTTGCTAAACTGGATTTGTTTTCACAACTAATTGGTGAAGTACACTATTCTAGTTTTGAGCTTTCGCTATGCAGGTGTTTTATATTCATCTTAAATCTTGAACTCGTTTTGGATAGATTTAATTATGGGGACAAAGAGAGTATGGACTTTCTTTCACTTTTAAATGGCCGACCCTTCCCTTAGCGGAAGTGTGTTTAGGCTTTTAGTAATTATATCACGTTATAGATTTTCCTCTATATATTTTATATCTCTCCGCCTTTATTAGGCCTCTTCGATTAACTTTCCATTTATTATAAACATATAAAAATAATTTTAATGTTTTTTTTATATAGATCTTTCCTGAGAGTAGGCGGTCCTAACTTGGAAACCGAAGTTAATCAACGTTGAGCCCTTTATATCGTAATTAGCTTTTAAAGAGCTAAGGATTTAAAACTTTTTAAATGTAATATTTTATGAAAGAATTTCTTTGATAGTCTTCGTACTGTTTTCAAAGATGAACTAACGTTTAGTTTATTTATGCTACGCAGTTGTTGACGTTCAGGACGTTCAACATGCGCTCTATCGTTACGATAGAGAGAGAGTGTATCACGGTTTCACTTTGCAGTAAGAGTAAATCGATTCTGACGTTTTTTTCATTCTTTCTTAGCTTAAATGTTTTAAATTCTATTTTAAAGGAACTTTTTATTTGAAAAACCTTTCAGTTTTTTCCTTTAGTCAAATAACATGTTTTTTTTTTTTGACGAGATATAATTGGGCTCTTCTCTTAGGTGCGAAATCAAGAGAGATAGAGACGGAGGGAGAGAGAGGAGAGAAAACGTTCCGTTCAAGCGGGTAACGTTGTTCTCGTGTT
Organism: Palaemon carinicauda; assembly: GCF_036898095.1. Lineage (NCBI taxonomy): Eukaryota > Metazoa > Arthropoda > Malacostraca > Decapoda > Palaemonidae > Palaemon > Palaemon carinicauda. The sequence continues at coordinate 5,410,061 of NC_090737.1, forward strand.
ACTCTCGTCCCTAGTCGCTGTACGGGGAGGAAGGATAAAACGTTTTAGTTTTTTATTCTCGTCCCCAGGCTATGTGCGGTGAGAGATTGAAAACGTAGTTATATGAACTAGTGTTTAGTCTCTTTCCCAGCCACTGATTTTTTTATCTTTAAATATGTTTTCTGTTTTTTGCTGGTATTAATGTTGCATTATACGACTGATTTCGCAATTACTACCTTTTAATGAAGGGTAGAATTGCGTGTTTCAGGTAGAAATCAGTAAAAATTTCAGTGAAATAAGTGCAAAACAGAAAATCGAAGTGATAAAGTGATATGCGCAAAGTGTTACAGTGTTGCGTCCGAGGGTTCGTCTGTTCGTGCCTGTCGTTCACCTAGTCCGGGACCTCTTACATGCTCCCAAGCCCAGGGGAGAAGTAATGTCAAACGACTTATGGGTTCGAGAGGCCTTGACCAACGAACAGACGTTTTCCCTCTATGGTATCGGGTGTATCTTACCAAGATCTCCCCTACCATAAGACGAGAGAGACGTTGTTTCTCCTCGTCATCCGAAGGCTTTTCGCATAAGAAACCTGTCACAAGGTTTCGAAGCCCTTAAGCGAAAGTCAGTCCTTTCAGGACAGGTCCAGCGTCCTGGTTACAACCATTAGGACAGCTCTGACCCTATGCAGTCATCGGATAACTGCTCGCCGCCTAACAAAAGCGTAACACAGACTCCGAGAGTCTTTTTTTGTAGGCAAAGTGTTGCGGTCACAGACGTTACCCTCGTCTCTTACCACAACCATTTCCGTTGATCCTTAATGGGTTGTATGGCAAGACATGCAGTATATGCTTGCCTCCCTTATGGAAGACTATTCTGTCGATTAGTCCGTTGAGTCTAGCCGTTTATCTCATCGATATCCTGGCTTTCAGCCAACCTAACGTTCCTTTGTGCTTACTGTTGACGTTGGCGTAGCTTAGTCACGTCAGTCAGGTTGTTTAGAACCACACTCGATGCGGTCTCGTGTGGTTTTTCAGCCGCATTTGAACGTTAGGCCACTTGCTGAGGCTCCTGTTGACGTTCAAGACGTTCACTAACAATCGGAGTTGACTTGTTTTGACGCTGTGCGTCAACCTCCGCATTCTAGAGTTGTTTTGACTGCTCAGTCTAGGCAGTCAAAGCAGTCTCGAGTGGACGCTGTGCGTCCTCACGCACCTGTTGTGGTTGACAGTTCAGTTGTTGACAGTTCACAGACTGTCAAGCAGTTACATGACGTTGCGTTCTGGTCCGCTACTAATGCACCAGTGAGTGTGGACTCTGCTTGTAAAGCATTGCCACCACGGTAGGTCTCTCCCTTGCTTGAGACTCAGCTTTTATCGGACAAGGTTCCTGTAGATGAGGAAGTTGCTGTTCCCCCTCCTACTGATATTCCCTTGAGGACTCTGTCAGATGGAGAGGAGCCTAAAGCTGCTTAGCCTCCTATGGACTTTAATTAAATCATGATGATTTTTTTAAGGATCTTTGTCCGGATCTTTTTGTAACTGCTGCTCCTCGTTCGCCTAAACGTCAGAGCTTACACTAGGCCTAGCTACTTCGAAGCCGTTGATTTAAGCTAGTGCTCTCTCGCTCTCCTAGAGAGCTTTACGTTGGCTAGGCGACTGGTTTTTCACCAAGAGGAGTTTGGGGGATACAGCCTTTGCTTTCCCTTCTTTTAAACTGGTTTATAGAGCGAGAGTCTGATATGACACGAGAGAAGTTCTCGGCTTGGGAGTTCATGCCTCTGCCCAGATAGACTTCTCAATTCTCGTAGACTCTCCCTGGCGCCTGGCCAGGAGACGCTCCAAGTTGTTTACAGGTCAACTTCACAGCTGTTTTCGAGCCTTTGAAGTTTTGCTGTACAATTATGTCACGCATAACAAGGCTTTCAGGGATGGTAAACGGTACCGCCTCAGTCGCTAACCCCGTCTGTTGCCACACCTGCTCCCATAGACCCTAAATGGGCTTTGCTGCAAGACATGCAGTCCAAGCTTGCGTCCTTGATAGAGGACTTTAATGCGGAGAAGGTTGCTACCGAACCTTCTGGCCAACAACCTTCCAACCGGTCGGTTGTGCGCCCTGTTGACGCTGAGGTATCCTACTCGCGTCTGCCAGTTGAGGTGGTTCCTCCACCGATGCGACCCAGTGTGGGTTGCCAGCCGCACGTTGACGTTAAGCGACGCTCGGAGGTGGTTGTTGACGTTCAGGACGTTCAACAACCAGCAGAGGTGACTTGTTTTGACGCAGTGCGTCAACCTCAGCAACCCGGTAGGGTGTTGACTGCACAACCCAGACGGTCTAGACAGTCTCGGGTTGACGCTGTGCTTCCTCGCGCACCCATGGTTGTTGACAGTTCACAGACTGTGCAGCAGTTCCATGATATTGCGTCCGGCTCCGTCACGCATCCACCAGTGCGACCGGACTCAGCGAGCCAGACGTTGCCCACTCCGTTGCCGTTTCCTCATCAGTTTTCGGATGAGGAACCCTCTGATGAGGACGTTGCTGAACAACAAGACGATCAGCCCCCAGAATAGATCAAGCCCTGCTATCCATCCAGAAGATGCTGAAGAAGGAACGCTGCTCAGTCAGACTGTGGATGAGTCTGGTAGGGACGCTGTCATCCGTGGAACAATTTGTGTCACTAGGAAGACTACACCTCCGTCCTCTTCAATACCATCTAGCTTTTCACTGGAAAAAGGACAAGACGCTAGAAGCGGTCTCGATCCCGGTTTCCGAAAAGATAAAGTCTTGTCTGACTTGGTGGAAGGACAATATCAACCTAAGAGAGGGTCTTCCCCTGGCTGTTCAGACTCCCAACCACGTTCTCTTCTCGGACGCATCGGACGTGGGCTGGGGCGCGACACTAGACGGTCGGGAATGCTCAGGACTGTGGAACTCGAGTCAGAGGAGCATGCATATCAACTGCAAGGAGCTGTTGGCAGTACATCTGGCCTTGAAAAGCTTCAAGTCTCTCCTTCGAGGCAAAGTGGTGGAAGTTGACTCGGACATCACCACGGCCTTGGCGTACATCTCCAAACAAGGAGGTACCCACTCACTGACGTTGTACGAGATCACAAGGGACCTGCTCATCTGGTCAAAAGGTCAAGACATCTCCCTAGTAACGAGGTTCATCCAAGGCGACTTGAACGTCATAGCAGATTGTCTCAGTCGGAAAGGGCAAGTAATTCCAACCGAATGGACCCTCCACAAGGATGTGTGCAAGAGACTTTGGGCCACTTGGGGTAAAACCATCCATAGATCTCTTTGCAACCTCGCTGACCAAGAGGCTTCCAATCTACAGTGAACCCTCGTTTATCGCAGTAGATAGGTTCCAGTCGCGGCCGCGATAGGTGAAAATCCGCGAAGTAGTGACACCATATTTACCTATTTATTCAACATGTATATTCAGACTTTTAAAACCTTCCCTTGTACGTAGTTCTGTTAACAAACTACCCTTTAATGTACAGAACACTTAATGCATGTACTACAGTACCCTAAACTAAAACAGGCACAAATATTAAAGGTGATTTTATATCATGCATTTCCTAAACACGCTAAAAAGCACGATAAAAAATGGCAACCAATGTTTTGTTTACATTTATCTCTGATCATAATGAAGAAAAAAACTGGAGGTAGAGCTTTGCTTATTACCCAGACATATTTCCCATACTTTTCCCTTAGAACTAAATCACATCCTCCTACTTTAGATATATATATATATATATATATATATATATATATATATATATATATATATATATATATATATATATATATATACATATATATATATATATATATATATATGTATATATATATATATATATGTGTGTGTGTGTGTGTGTATATATATATATATATTTATATGTATACACATATACATACCTACATATATACATAAATACATGCATACATATATTTATATATTACTGTATATATATGGGTTATGGAAAAAATCCGCGAAGTGGTGAATCCGCGATGGTCGAACCGCGAAGTAGCGAGGGTTCACTGTATTGCTCTCCAGTCCCGGACCCAGCAGCAATACATATAGATGCTTTCCTCCTAGATTGGTCACATCTGGATCTCTACGCATTCCCACCGTTCAAGATTGTCAACAAGGTACTGCAGAAGTTCGCCTCTCACGAAGGGACAAGGTTGACGTTAGTTGCTTCCCTCTGGCCCGCGAGAGAATGGTTCACCGAGATACTTCGATGGTTAGAAGACGTTCCCAGTAGTCTTCCTCTAAGGGTAGACCTTCTACGTCAGCCACACGTAAAGAAGGTACTCCAAAGCCTCCACGCTCTTCGTCTGACTGCCTTCAGACTATCGAAAGACTCTCGAGAGCTAGAGGCTTTTCGAAGGAAGCAGCCAGTGCGATTGCTAGAGCAAGGAGAGCTTCTTCCATTAGAGTCTACCAATCGAAGTGGGAAGTCTTCCGAGACTGGTGCAAGTCAGTTTCTGTATCCTCGACCAGTACCTCTGTAGCTCAAATAGCTGTTTTTCTCTTATACCTGAGAAAAGGACGATCCCTTTCAGCTCCCACTATCAAGGGCTACAGAAGCATGTTGGCATCGGTCTTCCGGCATAGAGGCTTAGATCTTTCCAAACATAAAGATCTGCAAGACCTCCTTAAGTCTTTTGAGACCACCAAGGAGCGTCGTTTGGCTACCCCTGGATGGAATTTAGACGTGGTACTAAGATTCTTCATATCAGACAGGTTGGAGCCGTTACAATCAGCCTCCCTTAAAGATCTCACTCTTAAGACTCTTTTCCTGGTATGCTTAGCCTCGGCTAAAAGAGTCAGTGAGATTCATGCCTTCAGCAAGAACATAGGATTTTCGTCAGAAAAAGCCACTTGTTCGCTACAACTTGGTTTTCTAGCCAAAAATGAGCTGCCTTCTCGGCCTTGGCCTAAATCTTTCGATATCCCCAGCTTATCGGAGATCGTAGGCAATGAACTAGAAAGAGTCTTATGCCCTGTTAGAGCTCTTAAGTTCTATTTAAAGCGTACTAAACCTTTACAAGGCCAATCTGAAGCTTTATGGTGTTCAGTTAAGAAACCATCCTTGCCTTTGTCAAAGAATGCTTGGTCAGACTTTATCAGATTGTTAATACGAGAAGCTCATTCACATCTGAGTGAGGAAGACCGAACTTTGCTTAAGGTGAAGACGCACGAAGTTAGAGCTGTAACAACTTCCGTGGCCTTTAAGCAAAATATATCTCTGCAAAGTATAATGGACGCAACCTATTGGAGAAGCAAGTCAGTGTTCGCGTCATTTTACTTGAAAGATGTCCAGTCTCTTTACAAGAACTGCTACACACTGGGACCATTCGTAGCAGCGAGTGCAGTAGTGGGTGAGGGCTCAACCACTACAATTCCCTAATTCCATAACCTTTTTAATCTTTCTCTTGAAATGTTTTTATTGTTGTTTTTGGGTTGTCCGGAAGACTAAGAAGCCTTTCGCATCCTGGTTGATTTGGCGGGTGGTCAAAGTCATTTCTTGAGAAGCGCCTAGATTAGGGGTTTTGATGAGGTCCTGTTGTATGGGTTGCAACCCTTGATACTTCAGATCCTAGGGGTCGATCAGCATCCTAAGAGGATCGCGAGGCTCCGTAAGGAAGACGTACTTAAAAAGGCAGAGTAATTGTTCAAGTCGACTTCCTTACCAGGTACCTATTTATTTTATGTTTGTTATTTTGATAACTTCTAAAATGAAATAAAAATTCTTAGCTCATAATAATGTAAACATATTTTGCTGGTCTCTACCCACCCCCCTGGGTGTGAATCAGCTATTATAATCACCGGCTAAGTTAAATATTGAAAAATGTTATTTCTGGGCTCCGACCTGTGCCGCCCAGTGAAATACTCCTAGAGCACTATTTCTAAGGAATATAACTGCTATATATTACCAGAGAAAAAAAGCATAGGAATGCCAGGTTGAACCCAGCTCGCTCACCTATATAAGGTGTCGGTATAAAATACTGGGGCGTGATAATTCACAACCAGAGGTCTCGCACTATTTAGATATCTCCTCTTCAAAATCCCCGCCACAGCGAGGTGCCGTTCAACACTACTACCACTAACCCAACCCACGCCAGTGACAACACTCCTTTATAGCACTTGTTGTTATTAAGTCCAACATGTTTTTTTCTTGTGTTTACCCTTGGATTTATCATTATTTTATAATCGATGGCCGATTCCCATGATACCCCATCGAAGTTAAGTACTTTATCCATGAGTTTTAGCGAGATTGGGCAGTGTAACCTCTGTTTTTATTAATTGAGAAGTGTTTATTTATGAACGGCGTCCCCGTTCTTACCGTTCATGGTTCGGCTCTGCCCTTTTTCTCGTTAGTTCGTCCGTCATTAATATTTGTTCGAACTTTTAGGAGTTTTTTCCTTACATTTATATAGTACACCATCTTTATGCTTTCATCTAGCATTAATTTTAGTTATCTTATGATATCAGTGTTAGCGTTTCATCAAGGAGTAGGTTATGTTGGTATGCCTGCATTCGTGCATGTTGGTGGATTGCGTCACCTTTGAGATTGTTTCGCTAGTTCTAGGAAGACGACCATCTCACTTATTATTATTAAACCCTTTTAGTTTTATTACGCTCCACCTAGTTTTACATTTGGTTCGAGTGGGACTCTCGCTTATTTTGTTGTTTTTACTGTTCGATCTACCGCTTCAGTAACTAGGTTGGTACCCCTGCTTTCCATCTGCTGATGGCGTCATGCTCCTCCCTTACCACTCGCCCGAGTCCCTCTCTCGCCATATTATTTCTGCATGCCTAACCTTACTTACGTGATTTCGCTTTTAATTCATTAATTATTTTTATGTATTTGTGCATTGATATTATATTTATTGCTTTACTCCGTTATGATTATATTTTTGGGATTTTCATGTCATGTTGAGGGGATCTCCAGTTGGTAGCCCTGTCTACCGCTACGCACTGGTGATTCCCCGGTACCATACCCCCCCCCCCCCACAGGTTGGGGAGGCTATTCCATCCCCCCCTCCTCCAGTGTACACCCATCCTCTCACTCGATGGTTGTTGGTTATGACATACGGGTCAAGTATGCTTGTTCATCAGTCTTCCCTCAACGTTCCGACATATTGAGGACTGAGTGTACCCACGGGGTGTGACTTAGTCTCATTCATTCATACCGGGCGGTTTCGTCTCCCCCCCTCCCGTCGCCCCGATTGGCCATCGGTCGGGGGAGGGGGAGGGCCGGGACCACCGGGGACTATCACACGTGATTAGTCGGTATGACTGCACCTTGGTGTAAATTTTGCTTTTAGCTATGGTTGTAAGAATGAGCACTTATATTAGGAGTGTCCCCACCTACGGTACCTCCTGCTATTATCGTCCGCATAGGACTTATTAATATCCCATATCATTATATTATATTCTACATGAATCATTATCTTCGTCCCGGTACCTCCGGTTGGGTAGTGGGGGTTCCATTGGCTCCCCCCGCGCTCTCCCGTGGTACCCATCGTCATCAGACATCGGAGCCTTCGGGCTCTTAAATACAAGATCTGTTGACACTGACACAGTTTTGATTAATATCCTCCCTCCGGGAGCCCTATTCAATTACAGACATTAGTTTTAGATCATAACTGGAGTTTTCTATTTATGTATTTTAAGGATGTATCTTCGGTTACTTTAAGTTTACTTTAAGTTACTTTAAGTTACTTTAAGTTTACTTTACCAACCCTGTTCCCCGGCCCCGGAACTAGTTTTGATTATATTTATTCATCACTGTTTTTTGCATCCTTTTTCATCCCTTTTTATTTTATACCTCCCTGGTAATGACGGGATGGTATATTCCTCGCTATGACAATATTATTTCATTGATAATCCTAACTTATTACGGAATTGTTTCAACAATGTCTGTTAATTTTTATAATTTTTTCCCCGGTTACTATACCGGTTCGAAATTTTGTTCATAGCCTTTTGTCCCGATTTCATATCGGTCTATTTTAAGAATCCGGAACACCCGGATCTTTTTAGGTTATTAACCTATTATGGGATACTCACGTATCTGTATTTTATTCTATACTTCCCAAGTAGCGACGGGATAGTGTATTTCAAGCTATGACAATATTATTTCATTGATAACCTTAACTTATTACGGGATTGTTTTAACAATGTCAGTTTATTTATAAGTTTTTCCCCGGTTACTAAACCGGTCCTAGAGTTGTTCATAGCCTTTTGTCCCGGTTTCATATCGGTCTACTTTAAGAACCCGGAACACCCGGATCCTTTTAGGTTACTAACCTATTATGGGACACTCACGTATCTTTATTTTATTCTATACTTCCCAAGTAGTAACGGGATAGTATATTTCTCGCTATGACAATATTTTTTCATTGATAACCTTAACTTATTATGGAATTGTTTTAACAAAGTCAGTTAATTTATGATAAGTTTTTCCCCGGTTACTGTACCGATCTGAATTTTGTTCATAGTCTTTTGTCCCGATTTCATATTGGTCTAATTCAAGAATTCGGAGCATCCGGATCTCTTTAGGTTACTGACCTGCTATGGGATACTTATGTATCTTTATGTTATTCTATACTTCCCCAGTACCGACGGGATAGTATATTTCGCGCTATGACAATATTATTTCATTGATAATCTTCACCTTTTATGGAATTATTTTGACAATGTCAGTTAATTTATAAAAGTTTTCTCCCCGGTTATTATACCGGTCCGAAATTTTGTTCATAGCCTTTTGTCCCGGTTTCATACCGGTCTATTTTAAGAATTCGGAACACCCGGATCTTTTTGGGTTACTACCCTACTATGGGACACTGTAGGTGCCCCTGTCGTTACTATCTATAATTATAACTTCGGATATATTATTTTGGGATTTTCATTTTATTTCCTTTGTGATTGATCGATTTAAACATTATTCTCGACCTATTTATTTTACATTCCCAACGGAGTTACCTTGTTCATTAGTAACGATATACCCTCTTTCGGAGCTCGCAGTCTCTTCTACCTTGGCGACTCTTTAGATCTGGGTTGGCGGGTTTGCCTGGAGTGTCAGGGCAAAGAGACCCTGTGTCTCTTCCTTTTAGGGTTTTCAAGGAAGCACGTGGCTGATGTCGGGCCACGTCCCGTTGTCCCTAAAGTTAAACCTACCTGCCAGCCCTACCAAAGACTCACAGGTCTTCCAAATCACCAAACCAGTTAAGACTTCTCTTGGGTCGAGAGCGAAGCCCGGCCTGAAACCTACGACCCCGGAGGCTCCCTTCGATCCGGCAACCCTTTCCAGATTGATGCATGGCCTCTCGTGGCATGGTTAGTTTCAACCTGACCTTTCATTAGAAGAGGCCAGCGACCGATCCCAGGGATGAGGTAGAAATTTATTTCTATTTGAACACGATGTTGTGCTGATATTTATCCATATATATACATATATATATAAATTACGGACCTCTGTAGCTCACTGGCTCAAACCTCGTGTCACATACCGAGTCACCACGAATTATAGGATGGAAGATTCCTGGTGCCTCTGTGAACTTGACAATTGAATGGAATTATTGCCCATTAGGGGGAAGAGAGAGTGCTAAACCAGATAGCCTCTTACAGGGTCTCATTTGTTATGGGCTACCTCAACAGCACAATATATCATCCCGGATGCCTCTAAGCTCCCGGAATTCGTCGAAAGCAATCCGTGGAAGGGGGCCTTGCGCTCTCCCTTCAAAGATGGTATGTTAACCATCGAAGGGTTTGGCACCCGGACTGTAGAAGATTTTGAATTCTACCCGCCGGGTCTACAGTTCCCTCTCTCTGGTTTCGCATGCCTTACCGAGGAGACACTCGTAAGGTTTGACAAGGTCCCCAAAGAAACCAAAATGTACCCAAAGGGGCAGGCTCAGTCCACCTGGGTCCGGCCCTTAAACGAGTGGGAGTGTGTTAACACTACGTTAACACCTCACAAGAGCCCGTACACGATGTTTCTAGTGGAGGAGTAAACCCCTACTCCGTGTGTCACTAAGATATCGGACCTTGCTCAGCAGGCAATAAACGAGGACAAGCCGTTACCGCAGCTGAAGGAAACGCATCCGACCTCCCTCCTGTCCCTGGGGGATCACGATTGCTGGACTAACGCCCCGGCGACCTTCACATCGGGTAAATTAAGCGCTGACTGTGCTCCCATTCAGTTCAGTGAGTGGCTACCCAGGCTTCCGGAATCTCTGATATGCCTCGAGCTCGAAGCCTGTATGCGCCTGAGTAGACATATCAACTCGGCTACAATGACAGAAAAGACCTCTTTAATGTATGAAGAAGAACCACCTTTTAAGGTCTTGACGAAGTCATTACTTCAAACCTTACTGTCTGATTCCTACGACTTCTTTGCGGCCAGACGTCGTTGCTGTAGGCATGTCTTGTCTGAGGCCACTATCAGACATGAGCCTAACAAGCTCATTAAAGCCCCAGTCTGGAGCTGCTAGGGTCAATCAGAGCCTCAAGGTTCGATGGGCTTAGTCCCCAAGCACAAGTTCGAACCGGCCAGCAACCAATCTCGAGGTAGAAAGAGTCTGAGATCTTTCCATTCCTTCCAAACCGGCAGTCCCAACAGGTGGTTCAAACCATCCCGGTGGCACAAGGGAGTCAACCTTTCACTTCAAAGGGTCAACCCCAACAGCAATACGTGCTGGTTCCTCAGTCCCAAGTAGCAACTACCTCCTATGCTACTTCCCCAGCCCTTAGGCCCACCTTTGAAACTCAGGGTGCTTTCCAGGGTTACCAGCGCCCCAGAGGCGCTAGCTCGAGAGGAACTTTTCGCAACAGCTACTCTCAAGGCCGAGGAGGTTAATCCGCAGCAAATCATTGGGAGTTCTCAGGTAGGGGTAGGACTTTACATCTTCCGGAACCGTTGAACGTTCAACATTTGGGCTTTCAGTATAATTTCCAAAGGTCTGGGGTGGAGTTGGATAGAATGGCCCCCTCCACCAACCAGTTTTCATCAACATCCAACGGAAGAGCTAGTCTTATATGAAAACGATTTATTGCAAAAGGAAGCAATAAAGAAAGTAAATCGTTTGTAATTTCAGGATCACTTGTTCAGCGGGCCAAAGAAAGACTCAGAATAGCGAAGAGTAATCCTAGACCTGTCGCTTCTGAATTCTTACATTTAATGCGACAAGTTTCACATGCTGACCATCTCTCAGGTGCGGACCTTGCTTCTCTGTGGGGCCGTCACCTCCCCTATGGACCTTGCAGACGTTTGCTATCATGTTCCGAAAGCAAGGCATTTTCGTCCGTTTCTAGGCTTCAACTAGGCAAACTGCCTCACAGCAACTACAGAGTGATAATCTCTTACAACAGTTTTGGTTCCAAATCAACTTCGAGAAATCTCGTTTGGTCCCGAGGACAAGTTTCATGGTTAGGATTCAATGGGTTCTATGCTCCCACACTCTGTCTCCCAACAGCCAAGAGGAACGATATAGCAAAACACAATACGTTTTCTCAAAGACAAATTGTCTTCCAGAAGAAATCAAGAGAGAATCCTGGGTGCCCTCCAGTTTGCCTCAGTAACAGATATACTACTGAAGGCCAGACTGAAAGATATAAGCCGAGTATGGTGCTCCAGGAAAACGAGTAATATCGAGACAAAGGGCTCGACTCCAACCAATTCTGAAGAAAAGACTTCAACCATGGACAAAGGTCAAAATCTGGCAAATCCGTTTCCTTACAATATCCACCCCCAAGCTCGTCATTTACACAGACGCCTCCCTAACAGGCGGGGGGGGGGGGGGGGGGATACTCTCAGTACACGAAAGTCCTGGGACTATGGTCGACAATATTCCGCCAACTTCATATCAATGTTTTAGAGGCCATGGCGGTATTTTTGACCTTAAGCAACCGGCTCCAGCCAAAAAACCAACATATCAGGTTTCTTCTAGATAGATAGTGGGGGACGCACTTTCGAGGACAACTCCGCTGGAGTCGGAGTGGTCACTAGACCCAATGTCCTTCAGTTGGATTCTTTCTCAGGTTCCGGATCTCCAGATAGATCTGTTTGCAACAAAGTCCAACTACAACTGGAGTGCTACGTAGCTCCCAGCCCGGATCCTCGGGCTTACGCCACAGACGCACTATCATTAGTCTGGAACACTTGGGAGAGAATTTACCTATTCCCACCAATAAATCTGTCGATGAAAGTGTTAGACAAGTTCAGGACTTTCAAAGGCCAAGTTGCTCTAGTAGTCCCCATCTGGCCCAAGCACAACGGGTTTCCCCTTCTGGTGGAACTGGGTCTCCACCTCGACAGATCCCCAATCCAATACTAACACAAGCAGTACAACTCGCTGTGTGTTAGCTTCCTCAAATTCAGAATGCCCTACCTTTCTGGACTTTATGAAATTTGCAGCTCAAGAGGTGCAGATATTGATCCTCAAATACGTTATTTTTAGAATCAGATAAGAGGGGATCCACCCTTCGACAGTATGATTCGGCTGTTATGAAACTTGCCAGTTTTTAAGGGACTCAAAGGTTGAGACGATGACTATGAATCTGACAGTAACCTTCTTCAGAATTTTATTTGAATCAGACTTAGCGACTTGTACTATTACCACAAATTAAGTCAGCCTTGAAGGTTTTACAATTGGCTTTAATATTGCCCTTACAGATTCATACTTCTCATCCATCCCGAGAACCTGCGCCAGATTGAAACCATCAACTCACCCTAGCTCAGTTTCCTGGTTTCTGAATGACGTACTTAAGTTGGCTTCAGACACTCTTAACGAGACTTGCCATTATATTCCATTGGTTAGGAAATCCTTGTTCTTAATGAACCTGACTTCTGGCGCCAGAATATCAGAACTTTCAGCCTTGTCTAGAGATCCAGGTCATATTGAATTTCTCTCGTCAGGGGAAGTACTCCTTTCCCCTGACAATAGATTTTTTAGCGAAAATGAGGACCCCCAGGACAGACGGTTCCCCTGGAAGATTGTCCCACTTCCGCAGGACCCATCTTTATGTCCAGTAAACACTCTGGAAGCCTACTTAAACATATCTCCCGTTCAGTCCTCGGGGCCCTTACCCATTAGAGAAGGTGAAGAACCATCATCCTGAAAGGACTCAGACAGAAGATTCTGCATTTCATTAACGGGCTACCTAGAATCATTCCCACATCACTCCCTCACGT
>NC_090737.1:5423744-5426244 GCF_036898095.1 Palaemon carinicauda
ACTGATATATACTCGGATTATTATTATTATTATTATTATTATTATTATTATTATTATTATTACTTGCTAAGCTACAGCCCCAGTTGGAAATGCAGGATGCTATAAGCCCAAGGGCCCTAACAGGGAAAATAGCCCAGTGAGGAAAAGAAACAAGGAAAAATGAAATATTTTAAGAACAGTAACAACACTAAATTAATCTCTGATTTTTATATATTATTATTATTATTATTATTATTATTATTATTATTATTATTATTATTATTACTTGCTAAGCTACAGCCCTAGTTGGAAATGCAGGATGCTATAAACCCAAGGGCCCCAACAGGGAAAATAGCCCAGTGAGGAAAGGAAACAAGGAAAAATGAAATATTTTAAGAACACTAACAACATAAAAATAATCTCTGATTTTTATATATTATTATTATTATCATTATTATTATTATTATTATTATTATCCTTATTCTTATCTTTATTTTTATTCTTCTTCTTCTTCTTCTTATTATTATTATTATTATTATTATTACTTTCTAAGCTACAACCCTAGTTGGAAAAGCAGGATGCTATAAGCCCAGGGGCCCCAACAGGGAAAATAGCCCAGTGAGGAAAGGGAACAAGGAAAAATGAAATATTTTAAGAACAGTAACAACATTAAAATAATATTTTTGGTGTTAGGAAAACTGAAATATTTCTTCTGCCTCTGTGGTTAGGACGATTTTTTTTGTGTTAAATAATATTAAAACTAACACAGAACTTATGAAAAAAAGCTCCAATAAAGCAATTCATGATTTGGCAAAAGGGAAAATTACTAGTCAATAAATTCTAGAACTCCCTTTTTTTATTATTACTCTTATCACGTCTTAAAAAAAGGAAAAAAAAATTCTAGTGTAGATTATCCAGTTGATTTTTTTTTTTTTTTTTTTGCCTCCTAATATAAAAATTCATGAAGGTTTATTTTTATTTTGGTTTCTAGTCCTAAAATATCTAGTTGCCTTTTTTTTGCCTCCTAATATAAAAATATCATGAAGATTTATTTTTATTTTGGTTTCTGGTCCTTTAACGTAAAGAAATTGATTGCATGGAAATGAAGAAAAATATGTATTTCTGATCCAAAATGTATATTCTCTTAACTATACTCATCAAGCCTTTAGTGTTGATTTTACTCGTTATTATTATTAAATGCTAAGCTACAACCCTAGTTGGAAAAGCAGGGTGCTATAAGCCCAGGGGCCCCAACAGGGAAAATAACCTAATGAGGAAAAGAAACAAGGAAAAATAAAATATTTTAAGAATAGTAACATTTCCTATATAAACTATATAAAAAACTTTAACAAAACAAGAGGAGTATTTAACGTTTCATATCGCCTATTGTTCCTTTACTGTTAAATCGTCGCTATCAAAAGACTCATGAAATAAGAGTCTTCAGTTTCCTCTTGAAAGCCTTAATGACTTCAATCATTCGAATGTTTCGTGGGAGCTTATTATGAGGGATGTTTTTAATATATTAAGAACATTTTGAGTGATCTGCATTCCGCATAGATATCTTCTTGAAGAATCACTATAAAATGTTTGTATGTTGACCAGACTGACATGAGTCTTTTTATAGTTTATATATGACATATCTGTTTTTGACGTTGCTAATAGTTTATATATGACATATCTGTTTTGACGCTGTTACTGTTTTTAGAATGATATATTGTTAGTTTGTTCCCATCATTTATTTATTTCCTTGTTTCCTTTCCTCACTGGGTTATTTTTCCCTGTTGGAGCCCTTGGGCTTATAGCATCTTGCTTTTCCAACGAGGGTTGTAGCTTGGCTAATAATAATAATAATAATAATAATAATAATAATAATAATAATAATAATAATAATAATAATAATAATAATAATAATAATAATAATAAACGTTACTTGGGATGTGTTTGTAGAAACTAGATGAATAATGAATAGTTGAGAAGAAGAATTATGAGTAATTGCTAGCTGGAAGTGCTAAGTTACTTCATTATTTAACGCAAAGTTAAGGAAATCTTTTGAAACGAGACGAAAACACGTAGAGTAGCCCCTATCATTAGCAGGTGGAAGATGACAGCCATGAATATGGAAAACACCCACAGGTTAGACCTAAGAATTATCATTCCCAAATTATTGTTCACCCCCTACTCTCTCTCTCTCTCTCTCTCTCTCTCTCTCTCTCTCTCTCTTATACGTACACAAATTTTTATCATTTTTTTTCGGTTGTCATATGACTGATATCACGAGTTTATTATTATTATTATTATTATTATTATTATTATTATTATTATTATTATTATTATTATAAAATTATTATTATTATTATTATTATTATTATTATTATTATTAATTGCTAAGCTAGAACCCTCGTTGGAATAGCAGGATGCTATAAGCCTATGGGCCCCAACAGGGAAAATAGCCCAGTGAGGAAAGGAAATAAGGAAAAAATATTTTAAGAACAGTAACATTAAAATAAATATTTCCTTTATA
>NC_090737.1:5431244-5443744 GCF_036898095.1 Palaemon carinicauda
TTATTATTATTATTATTATTATTATTATTATTATTATTATTATTATTATTATTACTTGCTAAGCTACAACCCTAGTTGGAAATGCAGGATGCTATAAGTCCAGGGGCTCCAACAGGGAAAATAGCTCAGTGAGAAAAGGAAGCAAGGAAAAATAAGATTTTTATGAAGAGTAACAATATTAAAATAATAATAATAATTATTATTATTATTATTATTATTATTATTATTATTATTATTATTATTATTTACTAAGCTACAACCCTAGTTGGAAAAGCAGGATGCTCCAACAGGGAAAATAGCTCAGTGAGGAAAGGAAAGAAGGAAAAATAAGATTTTTAAGAAGAGTAACAATATTAAAATAATAATGATAATTATTATTATTATTATTATTATTATTATTATTATTATTTTTATTATTATTATATTATTACTTGCTAAGCTACAAAGGAAAGGAAACGAGAGAAAATGAAATTTTTCAGAAGAGTAACAACGCTCTAAGCTATAAAATCTCGAACAAAACAAAAGGAAGAGAAAAAGATAGAATAGTGTGCCCATGCGTACCCTCAAGCAAGAGAACTCTACCCCAAGACATTGGACGACCATGGTATACAGTAGATGTCCCCCCCCCTTCCTCACTTTCAGTTCTGCCTTTCTTCTGCCATCGAGGGAGGAGGATCGGAGGAATGTCAGGGAGCAAAAGCCTGAGCTACTGTTTGGTCACGCAAGAAGAGAGAAGATAGGTTTTAAGTCTCCTGGCCTCGCCCACAACACTTTGGCACACTATCGTTTGACCCCGAATTCTGGAAATCGAGCAGCTATTAAGTTCCCCCCCCCCTCTCTCTCTCTCTCTCTCTCTCTCTCTCTCTCTCTCTCTCTCTCTCTCTCTCTCTCTCTCTCTCTCAAGTAAGCCACAATACTCTTCAATATCATCGAATTTGCTCTTCCATTATATCTCAGGTCTCTCTCTCTCTCTCTCTCTCTCTCTCTCTCTCTCTCTCTCTCTCTCTCCAATAAGCCACAGTACTCTTCAATATCATCGAATTTGCTCTACCATTATATCTCAGGTCTCTCTCTCTCTCTCTCTCTCTCTGCATCCGTTATTCCAGATCTGCATGTTTGCAACCGTATCTCTTCGAGTTATCTACCGGTGGCAGCTTCTTCTTCCAGCTTCCAGAGACTGCGGGTAAAGACAGGGGCCCACCAGGGAATTTGTGCAGTGTTCCTCTTTTTCCAGGTTTCATCGCGTGGCAAGAGTCGAACCTGGACGCTGAGCCTGATGCTACCGTTCGTCACGCAGGCCCTTGGCGAAGGTGGTCTTCTCGTTTTTTTTTTTTTTTTTAAGCATTCTTTGTCGGTTTCTTTTCTCTTTTTTACCAATATATCATAATGTTTAGTTTGTTTCGGTTTTTCTCTTGATGCTCTTTACTGGTAAATTCTACTCTTAATGTATTTTGTATTTCACTACTACTACTACTACTACTACTACTACTACTACTACTACTACTACTATTACTACTACGACTACTATTATTATTATTGTTATTTGCTAAGTTATAGCCCTAGTTGGAAAAGCAAGATGCTATAAGCCCAGGGGCTCCAACAGGGAAAATAGCCCAGTGAGGAAAGGACTCGAGGAAAAATTAAATATTTTTATACTACTACTATTATTATTATTATTATTATTATTATTATTATTATTATTATTATTACTATTATTATTTGCTAAGTTATAACCCTAGTTGGAGAAGCACGATGCTATAAGCCCAGGGGCTCCAACAGGGAAAACAGCCCAGCGAGGAAAGGATACAGGGAAAAATGAAATATTTTAAGAGCAGTAACAACATTAAAATAAATATTTCCTATATAAACTATTCCCTTAATGAGCTTTTTTCACCATTTCCTTTTCTATCAGATTCTGTAATTTTGTATATAACTATTATGTTCAAAAATTGGGTAATAAGAAAACATTTTTATATAAGATTTTCCAAACAGTTTTCTTAATCTAAAGCAAAAGCTCTCTTCAATCAAGTGCTATCATATTTATTGATATATTTCTCCCTTTTAGTCTTTAGTAGATATCACCTATTGTTACTGTGTTTTGGACTTCAAACTTTTCTTTATCTGTTTTGGACTTAAACTTTTCTTTATAGAAGAAAACGTTAAAAGCGAACTAATTCCAGAACCCGAATTAGTCTCTTTATGAAACTACATAGTTTTATTTATTTATTTATTAATATATATATATATTTTTTTTTAGAAAAAAATCTATATTTACTGAAAGATATATTGTGTCTTTGTCAGAAGAGAATTCACTTGGCTTTTCTGGACAAATGTTATTCATCAACCAAATAATATTCATTTATAGAAAGAGAAGGAACAATTTTTTTTTTTTTTTTTTTTTTTTTATTATTTTTGAAAAAATCTGTATTTTCTGTAAGATATCCTGTCTTTGTCAGAGGAGAATTTGACTTTTCTGGACAAAGTTATTCCTCAATCAAATAATAATCATTTACAAAAAGAGAAGGAACTGTATTTGGTGTTATGAATATATGTTATGTTTAGATCAGCGTCTAACTATAGTAAATTCTTTTTAGTGAGGCAGATTTGCTCCGACTCGCAGGGGTGGTGCCCTTTTAAGCTCGGGAAAAGTTTCCTGATCGCTGATTGGTTGGGCGAGATCATTCTAACCAACCAGAGAGCAGGAAACTTTTCCGAGCTAAAAGAGCACCGCTGCGAGTCAGTGCAAATGCGCCTCATTAAAAAAAGATTGAGTATAGACATTTGATGTCCTGCTCACAAGAAGCTCTAACTCTCTTTAACCGTTCTGATAAAATTCAACAAAATGAAAATACACAAATGTCTACCATATTTTCAACTATTTAGAACCAAAGGAAGAAAATATACCATCATAGATTAATGCAAAATTTCTATAAAGAACTTTGATAATGAATAAGTTCAAAATTGCCGCGCATATTCTGTCTCTTGCTGTTAACTGCTGAGTTTCTTCTTTTTCCTCTTCTTTGTCTATATCTTTTCCCACTTCTATGTGGGGTCGATGTTTCTGGCCAGCTTTCTCCATCTACCTCTGTCCCACACTTCATCACCGGTTAATCCCTTTAATCGAAGGTCATCTTTGATACAGTCCATCCACCTTCGCTTTGGTCTCCCTCTCCTTCTCGTTCCCTGTACCTCCATTTCCATCACTCTCCTCCCAATATAGTGTTCATCTCTTCTCATGACATGACCGTACCACCTCAGTCTACTTTCTTGGATCTTATCTGATAGTTCTGAAACTCCTGTGGTACCCCTAATTACCTCATTCCGTATCTTATCTCTTCTTGTCACCCCACACATCCATCTCAACATTCTCATCTCCCCCCCCCCCTCAGTGGCTGGGTTTGTTAACAGCTGACGTTGAAAGACTTATTTTGCATCATTATCATTTGTTGCTTTAAATGTCGTTGTCCTACCACCAAATTTGTCTTGATTCTTCAAATACTAAGGGCGGAAGGGTGAAGGAAGCATTTCAATAATGCTTGAGGGTATAATCGGGCACACTATTCTATCTCATTTCTCTTCCTCTTGTTTTGTTAAAGTTTTTATTGTTGTAACATTCAATACCTCCTATATAAACAATAGGAGATATTAAATGTTACTGTTCTTAAAGTATTTTATTTTTCCTTGTTTCCTTTCTTCACTGGGCTATTTTCCTTGTTGGGGCCCCTGGCCTTATAGGATCTGGCTTTTCCAACTAGGTTTGTAGCTTAGCAAATAATAATAATAATAATAATAATAATAATAATGATAATAATAATGTAACTCATACTGGGTGTGATATAAAACTGAATAATAATGACGGATATAATTTAATAATATTCACCTCTACGCTCGAGGTTCAGTGATATAAATCAAATGATGCTTTCAAGCTAATTATAAGAACAACCCACTACCGCGAGAGAGTAATGGGGTCCTTTGACTGGCCAGACAATGCTACATTGGATCCTTCTTTCTGGTTACGGTTCATTTTCCATTTGCCTACACATACACCGAATAGTCTGGCCTATTTTTTACATATTTTCCTCTGTTCTCATACACCTGACAATGAGATTACCAAACAATTCTTCTTCTCTCAGTCGATTAGCTACTGCAGTGTAATTGTTCGGTGGCTACTTCCCTCATGGTAAAGGTAGAAGCGAGACTTTATCTATGGTAGGCAGCTCATCTAGGAGGAGGACACTCCAAAATCAATCCATTGTTCTCTAGTCTCGGGTAGTGCCATAGCCTCTGTACCATGGTCTCCTACTGTCTTGGGTTAGAGTTCTCTTGTTTGAGGGTACACTCGTGCACACTGTTCTATCTAGTTTCTCTTCCTCTTGTTTTGTAAAAGTTTTTATAGTTGGTATAGGAAATATTTATTTGTATGTTGTTACTGTTCTTGAAATATTTCATTTTTCCTTGCTTCATTTCCTCACTGAGCTATTTTCCCTGTTGGGGCCCCTGGGCTTATAGAATCCTGCCTTTCTAACTAGGGTTGTAGCTTAGCGAGTAATAATAATAATAATAATAATAATAATAATAATAATACTACTACTACTACTACTACTACTACTACTACTACTACTACTACTACTAATAATAATAATAATAATAAGAGTGCTACGTAACACTTAACAGTTGTACAATATCATTAGTGACCAGAATAAAGATGATTTATTACATCGAGCGTTGATTATGAATTGGTGTAATATATCGACATGTTTTCTTTAGATATTAAATTATTTAATCTGTTATTTTCTAATGTCATAAATTTCTTTTCTTTTATCATAATCTTTCCTAAACACATTACTTTGGCTTGAGTGTGTTTTTATTTACTTCCCCATATGTACGATACAGTATTAATGAATTTTCAGTGTTATTATTATTATTATTATTATTATTATTACTAGCCAAGCTATAACCCTAGTTGGAAAAGCAAGATGCTATAAGCCCAAGGGCTCCAATAGGGAAAAATAACCCAGTGAGGAAAGGAAATAAGGAAAAAAGAAATGATGAGAATAAAGTATGACGATACAACAGCTTAAAAAGCATATGGTCATTTATAGATGTATAACCAATTAATTTCATTTAAGTATGTCGTATGGAAAGATATTCACAGGATATAATTAATGATAAGCTATCTGCTAACAGATGGCAGATGTTGTTCAGAATGATAAACTTTGTAATATTTCTAATGATTCCTGCATATGTTTTAACAGCTGTCATTGCTGTTAATGACTTCGATGAATTTAATGTTGATGATTTTTTTTCCAGTGTCTTTGCTACATAGTGAATGATAGTAGCATTAGGAAAATATAAGATGCTCCCAAGAAAACCACTGTCAGATTTTTAAGTCGTAGTTTGGTGACTATGCATGCAAATTTTTTTTTATCAGTATGCCCTTAGATATCCCTAGAATGTTTGAGGGAAATACCCCTTCAGCTACCATTATAAATGTCTTAGTTCACTTTGTTTCCTAGAATCTTTGAGGAAAATACTCCTTCAGCTACCATTCTAAATGTCTTAGTTCCACTTTGTTTCCTAGAATCTTTGAGGAATATACCCCTTCAGCTACCATTATAAATGTCTTAGTTCACTTTGTTTCCTAGAATCTTTGAGGAAAATACTCTTTCAGCTACCATTCTAAATGTCTTAGTTCCACTTTGTTTCCTAGAATCTTTGAGGAATATACCCCTTCAGCTACCATTATAAATGTCTTAGTTCACTTTGTTTCCTAGAATCTTTGAGGCAAATACCCCTTCAGCTACCGCTCTAAATGTCTTAGTTCACTTTGTTTCCTAGAATCTTTGAGGAAAATACTCCTTCAGCTACCTTTCTAAATGTCTTAGTTCACTTTGTTTCCTAGAATCTTTGAGGAAAATACTCCTTCAGCTACCTTTCTAAATGTCTTAGTTCACTTTGTTTCCTAGAATCTTTGAGGAAAATACTCTTTCAGCTACCATTCTAAATGTCTTAGTTCCACTTTGTTTCCTAGAATCTTTGAGGAATATACCCCTTCAGCTACCTTTCTAAATGTCTTAGTTCACTTTGTTTCCTAGAATCTTTGAGGAAAATACTCCTTCAGCTACCTTTCTAAATGTCTTAGTTCACTTTGTTTCTTAGAATCTTTGAGGAAAATACTCTTTCAGCTACCATTCTAAATGTCTTAGTTCACTTTGTTTCCTAGAATCTTTGAGGAAAATACTCCTTCAGCTACCTTTCTAAATGTCTTAGTTCACTTTGTTTCCTAGAATCTTTGAGGAAAATACTCCTTCAGCTACCTTTCTAAATGTCTTAGTTCCACTTTGTTTCCTAGAATCTTTGAGGAATATACCCCTTCAGCTACCATTATAAATGTCTTAGTTCACTTTGTTTCCTAGAATCTTTGAGGAAAATACTCCTTCAGCTACCTTTCTAAATGTCTTAGTTCACTTTGTTTCCTAGAATCTTTGAGGAAAATACTCTTTCAGCTACCATTATAAATGTCTTAGTTCACTTTGTTTCCTAGAATCTTTGAGGAAAATACTCTTTCAGCTACCATTCTAAATGTCTTAGTTCCACTTTGTTTCCTAGAATCTTTGAGGAATATACCCCTTCAGCTACCATTATAAATGTCTTAGTTCACTTTGTTTCCTAGAATCTTTGAGGCAAATACCCCTTCAGCTACCGCTCTAAATGTCTTAGTTCACTTTGTTTCCTAGAATCTTTGAGGAAAATACTCCTTCAGCTACCTTTCTAAATGTCTTAGTTCACTTTGTTTCCTAGAATCTTTGAGGAAAATACTCCTTCAGCTACCTTTCTAAATGTCTTAGTTCACTTTGTTTCCTAGAATCTTTGAGGAAAATACTCTTTCAGCTACCATTCTAAATGTCTTAGTTCCACTTTGTTTCCTAGAATCTTTGAGGAATATACCCCTTCAGCTACCATTATAAATGTCTTAGTTCACTTTGTTTCCTAGAATCTTTGAGGCAAATACCCCTTCAGCTACCGCTCTAAATGTCTTAGTTCACTTTGTTTCCTAGAATCTTTGAGGAAAATACTCCTTCAGCTACCTTTCTAAATGTCTTAGTTCACTTTGTTTCCTAGAATCTTTGAGGAAAATACTCCTTCAGCTACCTTTCTAAATGTCTTAGTTCACTTTGTTTCCTAGAATCTTTGAGGAAAATACCCCTTCAGCCACCGTTCTAAATGTCTTAGTTCACTTTGTTTCCTAGAATCTTTGAGGAAAATACTCCTTCAGCTACCATTCTAAATGTCTTAGTTCACTTTGTTTCCTAGAATCTTTGAGGAAAATACTCTTTCAGCTACCATTCTAAATGTCTTAGTTCACTTTGTTTCCTAGAATCTTTGAGGAAAATACCCCTTCAGCTACCATTCTAAATGTCTTAGTTCACTTTGTTTCCTAGAATCTTTGAGGAAAATACTCCTTCAGCCAGCATTCTAAATGTCTTAGTTCACTTTGTTTCCTAGAATCTTTGAGGAAAATACTCTTTCAGCTACCATTCTAAATGTCTTAGTTCACTTTGTTTCCTAGAATCTTTGAGGAAAATACCCCTTCAGCTACCATTCTAGATATCTTAGTTCACTTTGTTTCCTAGAATCTTTGAGGAAAATACTCCTTCAGTTACCATTCTAAATGTCTTAGTTCACTTTGTTTCCTAGAATCTTTGAGGAAAATACCCCTTCAGCCACCGTTCTAAATGTCTTAGTTCACTTTGTTTCCTAGAATATTTGAGGAAAATACCCCTTCAGCCAGCATTCTAAATGTCTTAGTTCACTTTGTTTCCTAGGATATTTGAGGAAAATACCCCTTCAGCTACCATTCTAAATGTCTTAGTTCACTTTGTTTCCTAGAATCTTTGAGGAAAATACTCCTTCAGCTACCTTTCTAAATGTCTTAGTTCACTTTGTTTCCTAGAATCTTTGAGGAAAATACTCCTTCAGCCAGCATTCTAAATGTCTTAGTTCACTTTGTTTCCTAGAATCTTTGAGGAAAATACCCCTTCAGCTACCATTCTAAATGTCTTAGTTCACTTTGTTTCCTAGAATCTTTGAGGAAAATACTCCTTCAGCTACCTTTCTAAATGTCTTAGTTCAATTTGTTTCCTAGAATCTTTGAGGAAAATACCCCTTCAGCCAGCATTCTAAATGTCTTAGTTCACTTTGTTTCCTAGAATCTTTGAGGAAAATACTCCTTCAGCTACCTTTCTAAATGTCTTAGTTCACTTTGTTTCCTAGAATCTTTGAGGAAAATACTCCTTCAGCTACCTTTCTAAATGTCTTAGTTCACTTTGTTTCCTAGAATCTTTGAGGAAAATACCCCTTCAGCCACCGTTCTAAATGTCTTAGTTCACTTTGTTTCCTAGAATCTTTGAGGAAAATACTCCTTCAGCTACCATTCTAAATGTCTTAGTTCACTTTGTTTCCTAGAATCTTTGAGGAAAATACTCCTTCAGCCAGCTTTCTAAATGTCTTAGTTCACTTTGTTTCCTAGAATCTTTGAGGAAAATAACCCTTCAGCTACCATTCTAAATGTCTTAGTTCACTTTGTTTCCTAGAATCTTTGAGGAAAATACTCCTTCAGCTACCATTCTAAATGTCTTAGTTCACTTTGTTTCCTAGAATCTTTGAGGAAAATACCCCTTCAGCTACCATTCTAAATGTCATAGTTCACTTTGTTTCCTAGAATCTTTGAGGAAAATACTCCTTCAGCTACCTTTCTAAATGTCTTAGTTCACTTTGTTTCCTAGAATCTTTGAGGAAAATACTCCTTCAGCCAGCATTCTAAATGTCTTAGTTCACTTTGTTTCCTAGAATCTTTGAGGAAAATACCCCTTCAGCTACCATTCTAAATGTCTTAGTTCACTTTGTTTCCTAGAATCTTTGAGGAAAATACTCCTTCAGCCAGCATTCTAAATGTCTTAGTTCACTTTGTTTCCTAGAATCTTTGAGGAAAATACCTCTTCAGCCACCGTTCTAAATGTCTTAGTTCACTTTGTTTCCTAGAATCTTTGAGGAAAATACCCCTTCAGCTACCATTCTAAATGTCTTAGTTCACTTTGTTTCCTAGAATCTTTGAGGAAAATACCCCTTCAGCCAGCATTCTTAATGTCATAGTTCACTTTGTTTCCTAGAATCTTTGAGGAAAATACCCCTTCAGCTACCATTCTAAATGTCTTAGTTCACTTTGTTTCCTAGAATCTTTGAGGAAAATACTCCTTCAGCTACCATTCTAAATGTCTTAGTTCACTTTGTTTCCTAGAATCTTTGAGGAAAATACCCCTTCAGCCAGCATTCTAAATGTCTTAGTTCACTTTGTTTCCTAGAATCTTTGAGGAAAATACCCCTTCAGCTACCATTCTAAATGTCTTAGTTCACTTTGTTTCCTAGAATCTTTGAGGAAAATACTCCTTCAGCTACCTTTCTAAATGTCTTAGTTCACTTTGTTTCCTAGAATCTTTGAGGAAAATACTCCTTCAGCTACCTTTCTAAATGTCTTAGTTCACTTTGTTTCCTAGAATCTTTTAGGAAAATACCCCTTCAGCCAGCATTCTAAATGTCTTAGTTCACTTTGTTTCCTAGAATCTTTGAGGAAAATACCCCTTCAGCTACCATTCTAAATGTCTTAGTTCACTTTGTTTCCTAGAATCTTTGAGGAAAATACTCCTTCAGCCAGCATTCTAAATGTCTTAATTCACTTTGTTTCCTAGAATCTTTGAGGAAAATAACCCTTCAGCTACCATTCTAAATGTCTTAGTTCACTTTGTTTCCTAGAATCTTTGAGGAAAATACTCCTTCAGCTACCATTCTAAATGTCTTAGTTCACTTTGTTTCCTAGAATCTTTGAGGAAAATACCCCTTCAGCTACCATTCTAAATGTCTTAGTTCGCTTTGTTTCCTAGAATCTTTGAGGAAAATACTCCTTCAGCTACCATTCTAAATGTCTTAGTTCACTTTGTTTCCTAGAATCTTTGAGGAAAATACCCCTTCAGCCAGCATTCTAAATGTCTTAGTTCACTTTGTTTCCTAGAATCTTTGAGGCAAATACCCCTTCAGCTACCGCTCTAAATGTCTTAGTTCACTTTGTTTCCTAGAATCTTTGAGGAAAATACCCCTTCAGCTACCATTCTAAATGTCTTAGTTCACTTTGTTTCCTAGAATCTTTGAGGAAAATACTCCTTCAGCTACCATTCTAAATGTCTTGGTTCACTTTGTTTCCTAGAATCTTTGAGGAAAATACTCCTTCAGCTACCATTCTAAATGTCTTGGTTCACTTTGTTTCCTAGAATCTTTGAGGAAAATACCCCTTCAGCTACCATTCTAAATGTCTTAGTTCACTTTGTTTCCTAGAATCTTTGAGGAAAATACTCCTTCAGCCAGCATTCTAAATGTCTTAGTTCACTTTGTTTCCTAGAATCTTTGAGGAAAATACTCCTTCAGCTACCATTCTAAATGTCTTAGTTCACTTTGTTTCCTAGAATCTTTGAGGCAAATACCCCTTCAGCTACCGCTCTAAATGTCTTAGTTCACTTTGTTTCCTAGAATCTTTGAGGCAAATACCCCTTCAGCTACCGCTCTAAATGTCTTTGTTCACTTTGTATCCTAGAATCTTTGAGGAAAATACTCCTTCAGCTACCTTTCTAAATGTCTTAGTTCACTTTGTTTCCTAGAATCTTTGAGGAAAATACTCCTTCAGCTACCATTCTAAATGTCTTAGTTCACTTTGTTTCCTAGAATCTTTGAGGAAAATACCCCTTCAGCTACCTTTCTAAATGTCTTAGTTCACTTTGTTTCCTAGAATCTTTGAAGAAAATACTCCTTCAGATACCTTTCTAAATGTCTTAGTTCACTTTGTTTCCTAGAATCTTTGAGGAAAATACCCCTTCAGCCAGCATTCTAAATGTCTTAGTTCGCTTTGTTTCCTAGAATCTTTGAAGAAAATACCCCTTCAGCTACCTTTCTAAATGTCTTAGTTCACTTTGTTTCCTAGAATCTTTGAGGAAAATACTCCTTCAGATACCTTTCTAAATGTCTTAGTTCACTTTGTTTCCTAGAATCTTTGAGGAAAATACCCCTTCAGCCAGCATTCTAAATGTCTTAGTTCACTTTGTTTCCTAGAATCTTTGAAGAAAATACCCCTTCAGCTACCATTCTAAATGTCTTAGTTCGCTTTGTTTCCTAGAATCTTTGAGGAAAATACTCCTTCAGCTACCATTCTAAATGTCTTAGTTCACTTTGTTTCCTAGAATCTTTGAGGAAAATACTCCTTCAGCTACCATTCTAAATGTCTTAGTTCACTTTGTTTCCTAGAATCTTTGAGGAAAATACCCCTTCAGCTACCATTCTAAATGTCTTAGTTCACTTTGTTTCCTAGAATCTTTGAGGAAAATACTCCTTCAGCTACCATTCTAAATGTCTTAGTTCACTTTGTTTCCTAGAATCTTTGAAGAAAATACTCCTTCAGCTACCTTTCTAAATGTCTTAGTTCACTTTGTTTCCTAGAATCTTTGAGGAAAATACCCCTTCAGCCAGCATTCTAAATGTCTTAGTTCACTTTGTTTCCTAGAATCTTTGAGGAAAATACTCCTTCAGCTACCATTCTAAATGTCTTAGTTCACTTTGTTTCCTAGAATCTTTGAGGCAAATACCCCTTCAGCTACCGCTCTAAATGTCTTAGTTCACTTTGTTTCCTAGAATCTTTGAGGCAAATACCCCTTCAGCTACCGCTCTAAATGTCTTTGTTCACTTTGTATCCTAGAATCTTTGAGGAAAATACTCCTTCAGCTACCTTTCTAAATGTCTTAGTTCACTTTGTTTCCTAGAATCTTTGAGGAAAATACTCCTTCAGCTACCATTCTAAATGTCTTAGTTCACTTTGTTTCCTAGAATCTTTGAGGAAAATACCCCTTCAGCTACCTTTCTAAATGTCTTAGTTCACTTTGTTTCCTAGAATCTTTGAGGAAAATACTCATTCAGCTACCCTTCTAAATGTCTTAGTTCACTTTGTTTCCTAGAATCTTTGAGGAAAATACCCCTTCAGCTACCTTTCTAAATGTCTTAGTTCGCTTTGTTTCCTAGAATCTTTGAGGAAAATACCCCTTCAGCCAGCATTCTAAATGTCTTAGTTCGCTTTGTTTCCTAGAATCTTTGAAGAAAATACCCCTTCAGCCACCATTCTAAATGTCTTAGTTCGCTTTGTTTCCTAGAATCTTTGAGGAAAATACTCCTTCAGCCACCATTCTAAATGTCTTAGTTCACTTTGTTTCCTAGAATCTTTGAGGAAAATACTCCTTCAGCCACCATTCTAAATGTCTTAGTTCACTTTGTTTCCTAGAATCTTTGAGGAAAATACCCCTTCAGCTACCATTCTAAATGTCTTAGTTCACTTTGTTTCCTAGAATCTTTGAGGAAAATACTCCTTCAGCTACCATTCTAAATGTCTTAGTTCACTTTGTTTCCTAGAA
>NC_090737.1:5448744-5476244 GCF_036898095.1 Palaemon carinicauda
GATGCGTTATTACTATTATTATAATACTTATTTTTTATTTTATTGCTAAAAGTTGAAACTTAGGATTATGAGTTGGTTTTGTCTTACTTGACGTATCAGAGTGTTAATCCCTTTAATAAAGGATTAATTAAGAAGTCATTTAACTATTATTATTATTATTATTATTATTATTATTATCATTATTATTATTACATACTAAGCTACAACACTAGTTGGAAAAGCAGGATGCTATAAGCCCAGGGGCTCTAACAGAGAAAATAGCCCAATGAGGAAAGGAAACAAGGAAAAATAAAATATTTTAGGAACAGTAATAACATTAAAATAAAAATTACTGTATAAACTATAAAAACTTTAACAAAACAAGAAGAAGAAAAATAAGATAGAATAGTGCACCCGAGTGTACCCTCAAGCAAGATAACTCTAACCCAAGACAGTGGAAGACCATGGTACAGAGGCTATGGCAATACCTAAGATTAGAGAACAATGTTTGATTGTAT
Source organism: Palaemon carinicauda (assembly GCF_036898095.1). Lineage (NCBI taxonomy): Eukaryota > Metazoa > Arthropoda > Malacostraca > Decapoda > Palaemonidae > Palaemon > Palaemon carinicauda. Next base: position 5,449,242 of record NC_090737.1, read on the forward strand.
AGTGTCTTTCTCCTAGAAGAGCTGCTTACCATAGCTGAAGAGTCTCTTCTATAAGGCTTTAAACAAGAACGGAAATTGATATATTTTATATGACTATTGCATTTCCAATTTTTAGAAGAAAAAAAAATTGAATGATACTATAGGTGTTTATTGAGGCTATAACAGGATTTTCATTTTCGTCTCCCTTCTTTTGAACATTGTTACTTTTATTAAGATATTCAAATTTCCTTTTTTCCTTTCCTCACTGGGCTATTTTCCCTGTTGGAGCCCTTGGGCTCATAGCATCCAGCTTTTCCAACTAGGGTTGTAGCTTAGCAAGTAATGATAATAATAATAATAATAATAATAATATCATATCGTTATTATTCTTCCTACATATTCACTTCCATAATGCTTCCTTTCCCATTGATGTCTATATAGACTTTCATATTCCTTGTTGAAATCTTTGCTAACATTTTCGATCCAAAGGACAGATTCAAATGTCCCAATTGCTAGATAGAGACATTGATACAGTATAAAGGCCCTGACAGTCAAATTATCTTTCTTAAAACTTTTATTTATAATTATCTAACTTATTTCATTATATTTTTGCTATCATTGTTATGTTTTCTTGTCGTTCTACCCCAGCATTATCAACTGAATTCTTTCGTGGGTCTGATCGCGTATTTGGGCTTTTCTTTATTTCCTTGTTCCCTTTCCTCACTGGGCTATTTTTCCCTGTTGGAGGCCTTGGGCTTATAGCATCTTGCTTTTCTTACTAGGGTTGTAGCTTGGCTAGTAATAATAATAATAATACCAACACAGTTTCGAAAAAAATATCTAATGGACGTTAAAAGCAACGAATTTTTTAAAATCAGTTATGATTATATTGAGTAATTACATATATATATATATATATATATATATATATGTGTGTGTGTGTGTATGTATATATATATATGTATATATATGTATATGTATATATATATTATACATATATGTATATGTATATGTGTATATATATGTATATATATTTGTATATATATGTATATGTGTATATATATGTATATATATATATATATATATATATATATATATATATATATATATATATATATATATATATATATATATATATATATATAAAGTGTGTGTATGTATATGTGTGAACCAACTTTATTTCACTTATATACATGCAGCTGTTTTGAGGTTAATTGATGATTAATGCTGTACCAGATATTTTAATCCTGACTATCATCCTTCAGACCTTTTAATACGAGTGGCTGCGTTAACTAATTTTAAACTAGGAAAATTATTTCAATAAATCTGACATTCCTGAATAAAGATATATCATAAGCACAAATAATTTTTTTTTTTTTTTTTTTTTTTTTTTTTTTTTTTTTTTTTAATATGTATAATACATCCTCGGTTGTCGTCTTAGAAGCCCGAAAAATATTAGCTAAAAAATATTAGTTATTCATTCCTAAATAACGATGGAATATTTAATCAATTTTCTTGTAATACAGATTTTTATTGGTCGTCTTAATTTCTTGTGCATGGTAATCCTGATTTTTTTTTTCTTAAATGATATTAATTCACCTAATTGCTTTAAATGCCATGTTCTTGTTTATATTATTATTATTATTATTATTATTATTATTATTATTATTATTATTATTATTATTTTTAGCTAGATGCTATAAGCCCAAGGACTCCAATAGGGAAAAATAACCTAGTGAGGAAAGGGAATGAGGAAATACCCGATATGAGAAAAAAAATAACAATAAAATATTTTAAAAACAGTAACAACATCGAAACAGATATGTCATATATAAACTATAAAAAGGGTTATGTTAGCCTATTCATCATTATACATAATTCACTTTTCTAAATACGGTTAGATATGCAAAACGCATCTTTTGATTAGTCTCGATTATACATAATATATTTACATTATTAGAAACCATTAGTGTATAATGCTTAAGTAAGAGTAACTTGAGGCTATCCCTTTTTAATGGAGCATGTTACAGGTCACAGTAACTTTAGGCTATCACTTTTTGATAGAGCATGTTACAGGTCACAATAACTTTAGGCTATCACTTTTTGATAGAGCATGTTACAGGTCACAGTAACTTTAGGCTATCACTTTTTGATAGAGCATGTTACAGGTCACAGTAACTTTAGGCTATCCCTTTTTGATAGAGCATGTTACAGGTCACAGTAACTTTAGGCTATCCCTTTTTGATAGAGCATGTTCCAGGTCACAGTAACTTTAGGCTATCACTTTTTAATGGAGCATGTTACAGGTCACAGTAACTTTAGGCTATCACTTTTTGATAGAGCATGTTACAGGTCACAGTAACTTTAGGCTATCCCTTTTTGATAGAGCATGTTCCAGGTCACAGTAACTTTAGGCTATCACTTTTTAATGGAGCATGTTACAGGTCACAGTAACTTTAGGCTATCACTTTTTGATAGAGCATGTTACAGGTCACAGTAACTTTAGGCTATCACTTTTTGATAGAGCATGTTCCAGGTCACAGTAACTTTAGGCTTTCCCTTTTTGATAGAGCATGTTCCAGGTCACAGTAACTTTAGGCTATCACTTTTTGATAGAGCATGTTACAGGTCACAGTAACTTTAGGCTATCCCTTTTTGATAGAGCATGTTCCAGGTCACAGTAACTTTAGGCTATCACTTTTTAATGGAGCATGTTACAGGTCACAGTAACTTTAGGCTATCACTTTTTGATAGAGCATGTTACAGGTCACAGTAACTTTAGGCTATCCCTTTTTGATAGAGCATGTTACAGGTCACAGTAACTTTAGGCTATCCCTTTTTGATAGAGCATGTTCCAGGTCACAGTAACTTTAGGCTATCACTTTTTAATGGAGCATGTTACAGGTCACAGTAACTTTAGGCTATCACTTTTTGATAGAGCATGTTACAGGTCACAGTAACTTTAGGCTATCACTTTTTGATAAAGCATGTTACAGGTCACAGTAACTTTAAGCTATCACTTTTTGATAGAGCATGTTCCAGGTCACAGTAACTTTAGGCTATCACTTTTTGATAGAGCATGTTCCAGGTCACAGTAACTTTAGGCTATCACTTTTTGATAGAGCATGTTCCAGGTCACAGTAACTTTAGGCTATCACTTTTTAATGGAGCATGTTACAGGTCACAGTAACTTTAGGCTATCACTTTTTGATAGAGCATGTTACAGGTCACAGTAACTTTAGGCTATCCCTTTTTGATAGAGCATGTTCCAGGTCACAGTAACTTTAGGCTATCACTTTTTAATGGAGCATGTTACAGGTCACAGTAACTTTAGGCTATCCCTTTTTGATAGAGCATGTTCCAGGTCACAGTAACTTTAGGCTATCCCTTTTTGATAGAGCATGTTACAGGTCACAGTAACTTTAGGCTATCACTTTTTTATAGAGCATGTTACAGGTCACAGTAACTTTAGGCTATCACTTTTTGATAGAGCATGTTCCAGGTCACAGTAACTTTAGGCTATCACTTTTTAATGGAGCATGTTACAGGTCACAGTAACTTTAGGCTATCCCTTTTTGATAGAGCATGTTCCAGGTCACAGTAACTTTAGGCTATCACTTTTTAATGGAGCATGTTACAGGTCACAGTAACTTTAGGCTATCCCTTTTTGATAGAGCATGTTCCAGGTCACAGTAACTTTAGGCTATCACTTTTTAATGGAGCATGTTACAGGTCACAGTAACTTTAGGCTATCCCTTTTTGATAGAGCATGTTCCAGGTCACAGTAACTTTAGGCTATCACTTTTTAATGGAGCATGTTACAGGTCACAGTAACTTTAGGCTATCACTTTTTGATAGAGCATGTTACAGGTCACTGTAACTTTAGGCTATCACTTTTTGATAGAGCATGTTACAGGTCACATTAACTTTAGGCTATCACTTTTTGATAGAGCATGTTCCAGGTCACAGTAACTTTAGGCTATTCCTTTTTGATAGAGCATGTTACAGGTCACAGTAACTTTAGGCTATCACTTTTTTATAGAGCATGTTACAGGTCACAGTAACTTTAGGCTATCCCTTTTTAATGGAGCATGTTACAGGTCACAGTAACTTTAGGCTATCACTTTTTAATGGAGCATGTTACAGGTCACAGTAACTTTAGGCTATCACTTTTTGATAGAGCATGTTACAGGTCACGGTAACTTTAGGCTATCACTTTTTGATAGAGCATGTTCCAGGTCACAGTAACTTTAGGCTATCACTTTTTAATGGAGCATGTTACAGGTCACAGTAACTTTAGGCTATCACTTTTTGATAGAGCATGTTACAGGTCACAGTAACTTTAGGCTATCACTTTTTGATAGAGCATGTTCCAGGTCACAGTAACTTTAGGCTATCACTTTTTGATAGAGCATGTTCCAGGTCACAGTAACTTTAGGCTATCACTTTTTGATAGAGCATGTTACAGGTCACAGTAACTTTAGGCTATCACTTTTTAATGGAGCATGTTACAGGTCACAGTAACTTTAGGCTATCACTTTTTAATGGAGCATGTTACAGGTCACAGTAACTTTAGGCTATCACTTTTTGATAGAGCATGTTACAGGTCACAGTAACTTTAGGCTATCACTTTTTGATAGAGCATGTTACAGGTCACAGTAACTTTAGGCTATCACTTTTTAATGGAGCATGTTACAGGTCACAGTAACTTTAGGCTATCACTTTTTGATAGAGCATGTTACAGGTCACAGTAACTTTAGGCTATCACTTTTTGATAGAGCATGTTACAGGTCACAGTAACTTTAGGCTATCCCTTTTTGATAGAGCATGTTACAGGTCACAGTAACTTTAGGCTATCCCTTTTTGATAGAGCATGTTACTGGTCACAGTAACTTTAGGCTATCACTTTTTGATAGAGCATGTTACAGGTCACAGTAACTTTAGGCTATCACTTTTTAATGGAGCATGTTACAGGTCACAGTAACTTTAGGCTATCCCTTTTTGATAGAGCATGTTACTGGTTACAGTAACTTTAGGCTATCCCTTTTTGATAGAGCATGTTCCAGGTCACAGTAACTTTAGGCTATCACTTTTTAATGGAGCATGTTACAGGTCACAGTAACTTTAGGCTATCACTTTTTGATAGAGCATGTTACAGGTCACAGTAACTTTAGGCTATCCCTTTTTGATAGAGCATGTTCCAGGTCACAGTAACTTTAGGCTATCACTTTTTAATGGAGCATGTTACAGGTCACAGTAACTTTAGGCTATCACTTTTTAATGGAGCATGTTACAGGTCACAGTAACTTGAGGCTATCACTTTTTGATAGAGCATGTTCCAGGTCACAGTAACTTTAGGCTATCACTTTTTAATGGAGCATGTTACAGGTCACAGTAACTTTAGGCTATCACTTTTTGATAGAGCATGTTACAGGTCACAGTAACTTTAGGCTATCACTTTTTGATAGAGCATGTTACAGGTCACAGTAACTTTAGGCTATCCCTTTTTGATAGAGCATGTTCCAGGTCACAGTAACTTTAGGCTATCACTTTTTAATGGAGCATGTTACAGGTCACAGTAACTTTAGGCTATCACTTTTTGATAGAGCATGTTACAGGTCACAGTAACTTTAGGCTATCACTTTTTGATAGAGCATGTTCCAGGTCACAGTAACTTTAGGCTATCCCTTTTTGATAGAGCATGTTCCAGGTCACAGTAACTTTAGGCTATCACTTTTTAATGGAGCATGTTACAGGTCACAGTAACTTTAGGCTATCACTTTTTGATAGAGCATGTTACAGGTCACAGTAACTTTAGGCTATCACTTTTTGATAGAGCATGTTCCAGGTCACAGTAACTTTAGGCTATCACTTTTTGATAGAGCATGTTCCAGGTCACAGTAACTTTAGGCTATCACTTTTTAATGGAGCATGTTACAGGTCACAGTAACTTTAGGCTATCACTTTTTGATAGAGCATGTTACAGGTCACAGTAACTTTAGGCTATCACTTTTTGATAGAGCATGTTCCAGGTCACAGTAACTTTAGGCTATCACTTTTTGATAGAGCATGTTCCAGGTCACAGTAACTTTAGGCTATCACTTTTTGATAGAGCATGTTCCAGGTCACAGTAACTTTAGGCTATCACTTTTTGATAGAGCATGTTCTAGGTCACAGTAACTTTAGGCTATCACTTTTTAATGGAGCATGTTACAGGTCACAGTAACTTTAGGCTATCACTTTTTGATAGAGCATGTTACAGGTCACAGTAACTTTAGGCTATCCCTTTTTGATAGAGCATGTTCCAGGTCACAGTAACTTTAGGCTATCACTTTTTAATGGAGCATGTTACAGGTCACAGTAACTTTAGGCTATCACTTTTTGATAGAGCATGTTACAGGTCACAGTAACTTTAGGCTATCACTTTTTGATAGAGCATGTTACAGGTCACAGTAACTTTAGGCTATCACTTTTTAATGGAGCATGTTACAGGTCACAGTAACTTTAGGCTATCACTTTTTAATGGAGCATGTTACAGGTCACAGTAACTTTAGGCTATCACTTTTTGATAGAGCATGTTACAGGTCACAGTAACTTTAGGCTATCACTTTTTGATAGAGCATGTTACAGGTCACAGTAACTTTAGGCTATCCCTTTTTGATAGAGCATGTTCCAGGTCACAGTAACTTTAGGCTATCACTTTTTAATGGAGCATGTTACAGGTCACAGTAACTTTAGGCTATCACTTTTTGATAGAGCATGTTACAGGTCACAGTAACTTTAGGCTATCACTTTTTGATAGAGCATGTTACAGGTCACAGTAACTTTAGGCTATCACTTTTTAATGGAGCATGTTACAGGTCACAGTAACTTTAGGCTATCACTTTTTAATGGAGCATGTTACAGGTCACAGTAACTTTAGGCTATCACTTTTTGATAGAGCATGTTACAGGTCACAGTAACTTTAGGCTATCACTTTTTGATAGAGCATGTTACAGGTCACAGTAACTTTAGGCTATCCCTTTTTGATAGAGCATGTTCCAGGTCACAGTAACTTTAGGCTATCACTTTTTAATGGAGCATGTTACAGGTCACAGTAACTTTAGGCTATCACTTTTTGATAGAGCATGTTACAGGTCACAGTAACTTTAGGCTATCACTTTTTGATAGAGCATGTTACAGGTCACAGTAACTTTAGGCTATCCCTTTTTGATAGAGCATGTTACAGGTCACAGTAACTTTAGGCTATCCCTTTTTAATGGAGCATGTTACAGGTCACAGTAACTTTAGGCTATCACTTTTTGATAGAGCATGTTACAGGTCACAGTAACTTTAGGCTATCACTTTTTAATGGAGCATGTTACAGGTCACAGTAACTTTAGGCTATCACTTTTTGATAGAGCATGTTACAGGTCACAGTAACTTTAGGCTATCCCTTTTTGATTGAGCATGTTACAGGTTACAGTAACTTTAGGCTATCCCTTTTTGATAGAGCATGTTACAGGTTACAGTAACTTTAGGCTATCACTTTTTAATGGAGCATGTTACAGGTCACAGTAACTTTAGGCTATCACTTTTTGATAGAGCATGTTACAGGTCACAGTAACTTTAGGCTATCACTTTTTAATGGAGCATGTTACAGGTCACAGTAACTTTAGGCTATCACTTTTTGATAGAGCATGTTACAGGTCACAGTAACTTTAGGCTATCACTTTTTAATGGAGCATGTTACAGGTCACAGTAACTTTAGGCTATCACTTTTTGATAGAGCATGTTACAGGTCACAGTAACTTTAGGCTATCCTTTTTGATAGAGCATGTTACAGGTTACAGTAACTTTAGGCTATCACTTTTTGATAGAGCATGTTACAGGTCACAGTAACTTTAGGCTATCATTTTTTGATAGAGCATGTTACAGGTCACAGTCACTTTAGGCTATCACTTTTTGATAGAGCATGTTGCTGGTCACAGTAACTTTAGGCTATCCCTTTTTGATAGAGCATGTTACAGGTTACAGTAACTTTAGGCTATCCCTTTTTGATAGAGCATGTTGCTGGTCACAGTAACTTTAGGCTATCACTTTTTGATAGAGCATGTTGCTGGTCACAGTCACTTTAGGCTATCACTTTTTGATGGAGCATGTTGCTGGTCACAGTCACTTTAGGCTATCACTTTTTGATAGAGCATGTTGTGGGTCACAGTAACTTTAGGCTATCCCTTTTTGATAGGGCATGTTGCTGGTCACAGTAACTTTAGGCTATCACTTTTTGATAGAGCATGTTGCTGGTCACAGTAACTTTAGGCTATCACTTTTTGATAGAGCATGTTGCTGGTCACAGTAACTTTAGGCTATCCCTTTTTGATGGAGCATGTTGCTGGTCACAGTAACTTTATACTACGACTTTTTGATGGAGCATGTTGCCGGTCACAGTAACCTTAGGCTATCTCTTTTTGATGGAGCATGTTGCTGGTCACAGTAACTTTAGGCTATCCCTTTTTGATGGAGCATGTTGCTGGTCACAGTAACTTTAGGCTATCCCTTTTTGATAGAGCATGTTGCTGGTCACAGTAACTTTAGGCTATCCCTTTTTGATGGAGCATGTTGCTGGTCACAGTAACTTTAGGCTATCCCTTTTTGATAGAGCATGTTGCTGGTCACAGTAACTTTAGGCTATCCCTTTTTGATAGAGCATGTTGCTGGTCACAGTAACTTTAGGCTATCCCTTTTTGATAGAGCATGTTGCTGGTCACAGTAACTTTAGGCTATCACTTTTTGATAGAGCATGTTGCTGGTCACAGTAACTTTAGGCTATCCCTTTTTGATGGAGCATGTTGCTGGTCACAGTAACCTTCGGTTACCCCTTTTTGATGGAGCATGTTGTGGGTCACAGTAACTATAGGCTACCCCTTTTTGATGGAGCATGTTGCTGGTCACCGTAACTTCATGCTTGGTCACAGTAACTTTAGGCTATCCCTTTTTGATGGAGCATGTTGCCGGTCACAGTAACCTTCGGTTACCCCTTTTTGATGGAGCATGTTGTGGGTCACAGTAACTATAGGCTACCCCTTTTTGATGGAGCATGTTGCCGGTCACAGTAACTTTAGGCTATCCCTTTTTGATGGAGCATGTTGCTGGTCACAGTAACTTTAGGCTATCCCTTTTTGATGGAGCATGTTGCTGGTCACAGTAACTTTAGGCTATCCCTTTTTGATGGAGCATGTTGCTGGTCACAGTAACTTCAGGCTATCCCTTTTTGATGGAGCATGTTGCTGGTCACAGTAACTTTAGGCTATCACTTTTTGATGGAGCATGTTGCCGGTCACAGTAACCTTAGGCTATCCCTTTTTGATGGAGCATGTTGCCGGTCACAGTAACCTTCGGTTACCCCTTTTTGATGGAGCATGATGTGGGTCACAGTAACTATAAGCTACCCCTTTTTGATGGAGCATGTTGCTGGTCACCGTAACTTCATGCTTGGTCACAGTAACTTTAGGCTATCCCTTTTTGATGGAGCATGTTGCTGGTCACAGTAACTTTAGGCTATCCCTTTTTGATGGAGCATGTTGCTGGTCACAGTAACTTTAGGCTATCCCTTTTTGATAGAGCATGTTGCTGGTCACAGTAACTTTAGGCTATCCCTTTTTGATGGAGCATGTTGCTGGTCACAGTAACTTTAGGCTATCACTTTTTGATAGAGCATGTTGCTGGTCACAGTAACTTTAGGCTATCCCTTTTTGATAGAGCATGTTGCCGGTCACAGTAACTTTAGGCTATCCCTTTTTGATAGAGCATGTTGCTGGTCACCGTAACTTCATGCTTGGTCACAGTAACTATAGGCTACCCCTTTTTGATGGAGTATGTTGCCGGTCACAGTAACTATAGGCTATCCCTTTTTGATAGAGCATGTTGCCGGTCACAGTAACTTTAGGCTATCCCTTTTTGATAGAGCATGTTGCCGGTCACAGTAACTTTAGGCTATCCCTTTTTGATAGAGCATGTTGCTGGTCACCGTAACTTCATGCTTGGTCACAGTAACTATAGGCTACCCCTTTTTGATGGAGCATGTTGCCGGTCACAGTAACTATAGGCTATCCCTTTTTGATAGAGCATGTTGCCGGTCACAGTAACTTTAGGCTATCCCTTTTTGATAGAGCATGTTGCCGGTCACAGTAACTTTAGGCTATCCCTTTTTGATAGAGCATATTGCTGGTCACCGTAACTTCATGCTTGGTCACAGTAACTATAGGCTACCCCTTTTTGATAGAGCATGTTGCCGGTCACAGTAACTTTAGGCTATCCCTTTTTGATAGAGCATGTTGCCGGTCACAGTAACTTTAGGCTATCCCTTTTTGATAGAGCATGTTGCTGGTCACCGTAACTTCATGCTTGGTCACAGTAACTATAGGCTACCCTTTTTTGATGGAGCATGTTGCGGGTCACAGTAACCTTAGGTTACCCTTTTTTGATGGAGCATGTTGCGGGTCACAGTAACCTTAGGCTATCCGTTTTTGATGGAGCATGTTGCTGGTCACAGTAACTTTAGGCTATCCCTTTTTGATAGAGCATGTTGCTGGTCACAGTAACTTTAGGCTATCCCTTTTTGATGGAGCATGTTGCTGGTCACAGTAACCTTAGGCTATCCCTTTTTGATGGAGCATGTTGCTGGTCACAGTAACTTTAGGCTATCCCTTTTTGATGGAGCATGTTGCTGGTCACAGTAACTTTAGGCTATCCCTTTTTGATGGAGCATGTTGCTGGTCACAGTAACCTTAGGCTATCACTTTTTGATGGAGCATGTTGCTGGTCACAGTAACTTTAGGCTATCCCTTTTTGATAGAGCATGTTGCTGGTCACAGTAACTTTAGGCTATCCCTTTTTGATAGAGCATGTTGCTGGTCACAGTAACTTTAGGCTATCCCTTTTTGATAGAGCATGTTGCTGGTCACAGTAACTTTAGGCTATCACTTTTTGATAGAGCATGTTGCTGGTCACAGTAACTTTAGGCTATCCCTTTTTGATAGAGCATGTTGCTGGTCACAGTAACTTTAGGCTATCCCTTTTTGATGGAGCATGTTGCTGGTCACAGTAACTTTATACTACGACTTTTTGATGGAGCATGTTGCCGGTCACAGTAACCTTAGGCTATCCCTTTTTGATGGAGCATGTTGCTGGTCACAGTAACTTTAGGCTATCCCTTTTTGATGGAGCATGTTGCTGGTCACAGTAACTTTAGGCTATCCCTTTTTGATAGAGCATGTTGCTGGTCACAGTAACTTTAGGCTATCCCTTTTTGATAGAGCATGTTGCTGGTTACAGTAACTTTATACTACGACTTTTTGATGGAGCATGTTGCCGGTCACAGTAACCTTAGGCTATCCCTTTTTGATGGAGCATGTTGCTGGTCACAGTAACTTTAGGCTATCCCTTTTTGATGGAGCATGTTGCCGGTCACAGTAACCTTAGGTTACCCTTTTTTGATGGAGCATGTTGCGGGTCACAGTAACTATAGGCTACCCCTTTTAGATGGAGCATGTTGCTGGTCACCGTAACTTCATGCTTGGTCACAGTAACTTTAGGCTATCCCTTTTTGATGGAGCATGTTGCTGGTCACAGTAACTTTAGGCTATCCCTTTTTGATGGAGCATGTTGCTGGTCACAGTAACTTTAGGCTATCCCTTTTTGATGGAGCATGTTGCTGGTCACAGTAACTTTAGGCTATCCCTTTTTGATGGAGCATGTTGCTGGTCACAGTAACTTTAGGCTATCACTTTTTGATGGAGCATGTTACTGGTCACAGTAACTTTAGACTACGACTTTTTGATGGAGCATGTTGCTGGTCACAGTAACTTTAGGCTATCCCTTTTTGATGGAGCATGTTGCTGGTCACAGTAACTTCAGGCTATCCCTTTTTGATGGAGCATGTTGCTGGTCACAGTAACTTTAGGCTATCACTTTTTGATGGAGCATGTTGCCGGTCACAGTAACCTTAGGCTATCCCTTTTTGATGGAGCATGTTGCCGGTCACAGTAACCTTAGGTTACCCCTTTTTGATGGAGCATGTTATGGGTCACAGTAACTATAGGCTACCCCTTTTTGATGGAGCATGTTGCTGGTCACCGTAACTTCATGCTTGGTCACAGTAACTTTAGGCTATCCCTTTTTGATGGAGCATGTTGCTGGTCACAGTAACTTTAGGCTATCCCTTTTTGATGGAGCATGTTGCTGGTCACAGTAACTTTAGGCTATCCCTTTTTGATAGAGCATGTTGCTGGTCACAGTAACTTTAGGCTATCCCTTTTTGATGGAGCATGTTGCTGGTCACAGTAACTTTAGGCTATCCCTTTTTGATGGAGCATGTTGCTGGTCACAGTAACTTTAGGCTATCCCTTTTTGATAGAGCATGTTGCTGGTCACAGTAACTTTAGGCTATCCCTTTTTGATAGAGCATGTTACTGGTTACAGTAACTTTAGACTACGACTTTTTGATGGAGCATGTTGCTGGTCACAGTAACTTTAGGCTATCCCTTTTTGATAGAGCATGTTACTGGTTACAGTAACTTTAGGCTATCCCTTTTTGATAGAGCATGTTACTGGTTACAGTAACTTTAGACTACGACTTTTTGATGGAGCATGTTGCTGGTCACAGTAACTTTAGGCTATTCCTTTTTGATAGAGCATGTTGCTGGTCACAGTGACTTTAGACTACGACTTTTTGATGGAGCATGTTGCTGGTCACAGTAACTTTAGGCTATCCCTTTTTGATGGAGCACGTTGTTGGTCACAGTAACTTTAGGCTATCCCTTTTTGATGGAGCATGTTGCTGGTCACAGTAACTTTAGGCTATCCCTTTTTGATGGAGCACGTTGTTGGTCACAGTAACTTTAGGCTATCCCTTTTTGATGGAGCATGTTGCTGGTCACAGTAACTTTAGGCTATCCCTTTTTGATGGAGCATGTTGCTGGTCACAGTAACTTTAGGCTATCCCTTTTTGATGGAGCACGTTGCTGGTCACAGTAACTTTAGGCTATCCCTTTTTGATGGAGCATGTTGCTGGTCACAGTAACTTTAGGCTATCCCTTTTTGATGGAGCACGTTGCTGGTCACAGTAACTTTAGGCTATCCCTTTTTGATGGAGCACGTTGCTGGTCACAGTAACTTTAGGCTATCCCTTTTTGATGGAGCACGTTGCTGGTCACAGTAACTTTAGGCTATCCCTTTTTGATGGAGCACGTTGCTGGTCACAGTAACTTTAGGCTATCCCTTTTTGATGGAGCACGTTGCTGGTCACAGTAACTTTAGGCTATCCCTTTTTGATGGAGCATGTTGCTGGTCACAGTAACTTTAGGCTATCCCTTTTTGATGGAGCATGTTGCTGGTCACAGTAACTTTAGGCTATCCCTTTTTGATGGAGCACGTTGCTGGTCACAGTAACTTTAGGCTATCCCTTTTTGATGGAGCACGTTGTTGGTCACAGTAACTTTAGGCTATCCCTTTTTGATGTAGCACGTTGTTGGTCACAGTAACTTTAGGCTATCCCTTTTTGATGGAGCACGTTGCTGGTCACAGTAACTTTAGGCTATCCCTTTTTGATGGAGCATGTTGCTGGTCACAGTAACTTTAGGCTATCCCTTTTTGATGGAGCACGTTGTTGGTCACAGTAACTTTAGGCTATCCCTTTTTGATGGAGCACGTTGTTGGTCACAGTAACTTTAGGCTATCCCTTTTTGATGGAGCACGTTGTTGGTCACAGTAACTTTAGGCTATCCCTTTTTGATGGAGCACGTTGTTGGTCACAGTAACTTTAGGCTATCCCTTTTTGATGGAGCACGTTGCTGGTCACAGTAACTTAAGGCTATCCCTTTTTGATGGAGCATGTTGCTGGTCACAGTAACTTCAGGCTATCCCTTTTTGATGGAGCATGTTGCTGGTCACAGTAACTTAAGGCTATCACTTTTTGATGGAGCATGTTGCTAGTGATTAGCCTTCAAGGTATTTCAAGTTCTCTGCTTACGTTCATTAGAACTTTTAGGCGTCTTCTGATTACAAAGTGTAATACACGCTTAACATTCCTTTGTTGAACTGAGTAGATTTCCTATTCTCTTTTACGTAGCTAATGGGCACTCTTCTGATTTTAGAATATTATTATTATTAATAATAATAATAATAATAGTAATAATTTATTATTATTATTATTATTATTATTATTTTTATTAACATTATTATTAATATTACTGGCTAAGCTGCAATCTTAGTTGGAAAAGAAAGATGCTATAAGCCCAAGGGCCTAAAGAGGGAAAATTAGCCCAGTGAGGAAAGGAAGTAAGGATATGAATAAACGATATAAGAAGTAATGAACAATTAAAATATAATATTTGAAAAACGCTAACAACATTAAAATAGATATTTCATGTATTATTATTACTATTATTATTGTTACTATTATTATTATATTATTACAAGCTAAAATATAACCCTAGTTGGAAAAGCAAGATGCTACAAGCCCAAGGGCTCCAACAGAGAAAAGAGCTCAGTGAGGAAAGGAAACAAATAAACGATATGAGAAGTAATGAACAATTAGAATTACATATTTTAAAAACACTAACAACATTTAAACAGATATTATTATTATTATTATTATTATTATTATTATTATTATTATTATTATTATTATTATGAGCTAAGCTACAATCCTTGTTGGAAAAGCAAGATGCTATAAGCCCAAGGGCCCAAAGAGAGAAAATTAGCCCAGTGAGGAAAATAAGGAAGGAAATAGATAAACGATATAAGAAGTAATGAACAATTAAAATGAAACCTTTGACTGTTTAATTTTGTACCCATGTTTGTGCCCCATACCGTTGTTCTTTTAAAGCTTTTCAGTTTACCTTCAAAGTTATTAACTTGATTTTAATACAATCTTATTACGTAACGGGTATAGTCTTTAATAAAAGAGTGGTCGGGCAGATACCTAGGTGTAAACGCGCACGCAAACGCATCTACAGCCATGTATACACACACGCACACACACACACACATATATATATATATATATATATATATATATATATATATAT
This sequence comes from Palaemon carinicauda, assembly GCF_036898095.1. NCBI lineage: Eukaryota > Metazoa > Arthropoda > Malacostraca > Decapoda > Palaemonidae > Palaemon > Palaemon carinicauda. Next base: position 5,464,292 of record NC_090737.1, read on the forward strand.
ATATATATATATATATATATATATATATATATATATATATATATATATATATATATTAGCACAAATCATTAAATAACTTAGTGTTTAAAAGCAACGGGAGATTTCAATGTGTTGTTAGAAAATGATCTTTGCAGTTTTTTAGAAAAATCCCAAATTTAATTAAGTCCTTATTATTATATTTAATGAGTGTGTGTGCAAGTCTGTGTGTATGTGCGGAGAGAGAGAGAGAGAGAGAGAGAGAGAGAGAGAGAGAGAGAGAGAGAGAGAGAGAGAGAGAGAGTTATAAATATTCATATATTATTGGGTAATGGTAAGCCTCCCCAAGACGAACGAGGGACCCGAATAAGACCACCATGGGGACATCTCTTTGACATGCAGGGTGTCCAACAGCTGTGTCCTACCCTTTGTCTGGTTCTAGGAACCACTCTAGGATCTCCGCAACTCCCCCCCCCCCCCCGTACCCCGTCTCCTCTCCCCGTAAACTCCTACCGTGCAATTACGCATTGGCTGATATGTCTGTCATGGGAGTCTTTGTCTCTTTCAATCACAGCGGTGCAAATGGCCCCAACGTGCCGAGCATTCCTGGCGAGTTTGCGGTCCTTCCAGGGGCAAGATCAGGTTTCGTCGATGGCGGTGCATTTTCCAACCGCTCCTCTGGAACTCCTCATTCGCCCCGTTCGTTTTCTGTAAGGGGGTCTTCGGAGGGGCTTGCAACAACAGGAGAAGCAAGGGCATCACCATCATCATAATTTGCCTAAAGTGCTGCAGCAGCAGCGACAACAGCTAGCAGCAGCAGCTTGCAGCAGCAGCTAGCAGCAGCAGCTAGCAGCCTCTTGTCTTCCCTGACAGGTCTTCAGGAGAGGAGAACTCGTTGGTGGCTCTTGAAGTAGTATCGATATCTTGACGGGATATTTAGAGTCTTTGTAATATGGCCACAAACTGGTCTCAAAAAACCGCAAAGCACCTATTAGCTCCATTAGGAGAAAAAGTGTGGCAATCTTTGTTATGTAAGGTATGCAAGCCCTGTCCTTCTTCCTCCTCATCCTTCTTCGTTTACTTCTTTGATTCAATTGGATGGTATCAAGGATTTTACTTCGCTTTCAAGTACACAGCTGACCATCTTAAATTGCCAATTTGCCAGTTTACTTTCTGTTCATATCTTTTCGTACCATGAAGATTCCTGACCTATCTCTTCATACTATGAAGATTCCGGACCTATTTCTTCATACTATGAAGATTCATACTTTGAAGATTCCTGACCTATCACTTCATACTATGAAGATTACTGATCCATCTCGCCATACTATGAAGATTCATACTATGAAGATTCCTGACCTATCTCTTCATACAGTAAAGATTCCTGACCTATCTCTACATACTATGAAGATTCCTGACCTATCTCTTCATACTGTAAAGATTCCTGACCTATCTTTTCATACTGTAAAAATTCCTGACATATCTCTTCATACTGTGAAGATTCCTGAACCTATCTCTTCATACTCTGAAGATTCCTGACTTATCTCTTCATACTATGAAGATTCCGGACCTATCTCTTCATACTAAGAAGATTCCTGGCTTATCTTTTCATGCTAAGAAGATTCCTGGCTTATCTTTTCATGGTAAGAAGATTCCTGGCCTATCTCTTCATACTAAGAAGATTCCTGGCCTATCTTTTCATACTATGAAGATTCCCGACCTATCTCCTCATACTAAGAAGATTCCAGACCTTTTTCCTCGTACTATGAAGATTCCTTACCTATCTCTTCATACTAAGAAGATTCCTGGCTTATCTTTTCATGCTAAGAAGATTCCTGGCTTATCTTTTCATGCTAAGAAGATTCCTGGCTTATCTTTTCATGCTAAGAAGATTCCTGGCCTATCTCTTCATACTAAGAAGATTCCTGGCCTATCTCTTCATACTAAGAAGATTCCTGGCCTATCTTTTCATACTATGAAGATTTCTGAACTATCTTTTCATACTTTGGAGACTCCTGAGCTTTCTCCACAAACTGCTTTTGTTCTTTTTTGCCTTTTTGTATAACAATTTCAATTTAATCTTCCTCTCTTTCCTTCGTTTCTCTCTTCTCCCCCATCCATTCTTACGTCCGTGACACGCTGGCAAGCAGTAGCACCGAGGGCAGGTATGTGTGGTGTTGAACTCGACTAATGGAGCAGTTTTTGCCGTCTTAATGATGCCCCGGGAAATACGAGCCAGGTGTTATGATTATGGGTGTTTGGCACGCTAATCAAATGTGTTTGTGCAAGGGTTTTGGGGGAGCTTGAGGTTTAAGGGAAATTGCTCTTGAATCAAGTTACAACAATATTCTATCCTCAGGCTAACAGAGAGAGAGAGAGAGAGAGAGAGAGAGAGAGAGAGAGAGAATAATTGAAGTTTAAACACGATGATAAGAATTTTATTGTTGACATGTAGGATGTATATATATATATATATATATATATATATATATATATATATACATATATATGTATGTATATATATATATATATACATATATATATATATATATATATATATATATATTTATATATATATATATATATATATATATATATATATATATATATATATATATATGTCTGTGTGTGTATGTATCTACCTATCTATTTTTTCACACACATATATATATATTATATATATTATATATATATATATATATATATATATATATATATATATATATATATATATATATATATATATATATATATATATATATAAGTTGAGCGTGATTTTAGTATAAGGGATTACAAAGGCCTACTCTCATAGTTTTGAAATATCTTATTATCCTAATGCAGAAATATGGTTATTTAAGAAGCCTATCTATGCTTGGTTTCTATAAAAACAATAGTTTAGCTTACGATTAATTACATATCTTACAGTTCATTTCCTTAAAACAAGGCATCGGTTAGGGGACCTTTATAACCTTTTATATTTTTCTTTTATAGTTATTGATATTTGTTTTATACAAGCTCAAAGTTGCAGCAAATGATTTTATGTTGAACAGGCTGACATAAGTCTTTTTATAGTTTATATATGACATATCTGTTTTGACGTTGTTACTGTTTTTAGAATGGTTTATTGTTAATTTGTTCTCATCATTTATTTATTTCCTTATTTCCTTTCCTCACTAGGCTATTTTTCCCTATTGGAGCCCTTGGGCTTATAGCATCTTTCTTTTCGAACTAGGGTTGTAGCTTGGCTAGTAATAATAATAATAATAGGAACATTCTGCTTTTCCTACTATGGTTGCAGTTTGGCTATTGATAATAATAATAATAATAATAATAGTAATAATAATAATAATAATAAATTAAGTTAATCTTGGAGATTTTTCACGTACCTGACAAAAGATAAGTTTCTAACTCCTCATTGAAGTCTCTAGGCTTCTACACCAACTTTATCAAAATTTGGGTTTCTGTATTTCCTCTTTTAATAATTCTTTCTTTTGTTTGTTACCAGAGCTCACGTTATAGGCAAAAGGATGAATATAACCGTGGTACACATATACATATGTATATGTGTATGTATGTATGTATACGAAAATAGAATAACACTATCGTGAAGTTAATGAACAGGTAATATAACTGCTGACATTATTGAATAAGAAAAAGCAAGCCACTCATTGAGATACTACCGCTAGAGTGTTATTTGATCCTCTGACTGACCTGACGGTACTACATCGAATCCTTCTCTTTGGTTACGGCTCATTTTCTTTTTGCCTTCACATACACCGAATAGTCTGGCATATTCTTTACATATTCTCCTCTGTCCTCATACACCTGACAACACTGAGATTACTGAACAATTCTTCTTCACCCATGGGGGATAACTACTGCACTGTAATTGTTCAGTGGCCACTTTCTTCTTGGTAGGGGAGAAGAGACTCTTTAGCTATGGTAAGCAGTTCTTCTAGCAGAAGGACACTCCAAAATCAAACCATTGTTCTATATCTATAGTTTTGGGTTGTGTCATAGCCTCTGTAGCATGGGCTTTCACTGTCTTGGGGTAGAGTTGTCTTGCTTGAGGGTACTCTCGGCCACACTATTCTATCTTATTTCTCTTCCTCTTGTTTTTTATAAAGTTTTTGTAGTTTATATATGAAATATTTATTTTAATGTTGTTACTGTTCTTAAAATATTTCATTTTATTTGTTAATTAATTTTCTTTTAGTTTCCTTATTTCCTTTTCTCACTGGGCTATTTTCCCTGTTGGAGCCCTTTGGTTTATAGCATTCTGCCTTTCCAACTAGCGTTGTAGCTTAGCAAGTAACAATAATAATAATAATAGAAGAGAATTCTACGAAACCTCGGCAGAAGTTTGAAATAAGCATGTATCGAATATTAAAGATAAGTCAGTATGGCAAAACAGACCAGAAAATGCAATAAAATTATGTTATCTGAAACACTATTACGCATTTCTATGTCACAGGATGGACAAATGACATACAAGAAGGTGCGTGTACTTAATAATAGAGAAAAATTAACCCTTTTCTCATCACATGAGAAGTAAGAAAAGTTTATGTGAGAGAGAGAGAGAGAGAGAGAGAGAGAGAGAGAGAGAGAGAGAGAGAGGGGAAGGGACACAATCTAGACCAGAGAAAACTACAATTTTGACGTTTCGCAAATTGAAGGAAATAAGTTTAGACGTAATTTTACAGCTTAGAAAATAGCCTGAAAAACATTCGCTAAAACAATCAGTTCTGAGAGTTGGGCAGATAGATGGTATCAACTGTGTTACTCGTCAACCGTTTTAATTATTATCTAATTTAGTACAGTAATAACATTGTAATTTACTATTTCGTTACTAAGCTTTTGATTTAAATTCAATAGAATTCAAATAGGCTATCCCTAATGCAAGGCCTTAAGGGTTATTTATTGGTCACATAACTTGGAATGATGATAACAATACTATAGGGGCTTATATTGTTTAGTGTTACGGCCTTCTTGGGTGATTCTGTATTTCCTTAATATATAGACTATGTTCATGACATTGTCATTTTTTAGTGTTTTTTTCTTGCTCGTTATATCCTCATTTATTTACTTTTTGGTATTGTTTTCTTGCTCGTAATATCCTCTCTCTCTCTCTCTCTCTCTCCTCTCTCTCTCTCTCTCCACCTTATTAGCCTTATAAGGGGAATACTTGATGCTTTCATATTTTCCTAATAGGCAGGTCTGAAGATTAATCTGACCCACGCCACAATAGTTAACCTTAATGTAAGTTGACACAGATCTCTGTAAGAGCCAAAAAATCCGTGTTGTAAGCAGCCTTACCTCTGAGGATTTAATTAAAAACAAACAATATACACTCGAAGAGATTCCCCCATCAAAAGATGAAGTATTCCTAGATTAAAAAGAACATGATTATTATGTAAGTATTTTATTATTATTATTATTATTATTATTATTATTATTAGCCAAGCTACAACCCTAGTTGGAAAAGCAAGATGCTATAAGTCCAAGGGCTCCAATAGGGATAAATAGCCCAGTGAGGAAAGGAAATAGGGAAATGAATAAATGATGGGAACAAATTAACAATAAATCATTCTAAAAACAGTAGTAACGTCAAAATAGATATATCCTATATAAACTATTAACAACGTCAAAAACAGATATGTCATTTATAAACTATAAAAAGACTCATGTCAGCCTGGTCAACATAAAAATACGTGTATAGATGTAGGAGCCTGTAAGCAGCTCTTCTAGGAGAAGGACACTCCAAAATCAAACCATTGTTCTTTAGTCTTGGGTAGTGCCATAGCCTCTGTACCTAGGTCGTCCACTGTCTTGGGTTAGAGTTCTCTTGCCTGAGGGTACACTCGGGCACACTATTCTATCTCGTTTCTCTTCCTTTTGTTTTGTTAAAGTTTATATAGTTTATATAGGAGTTATTTATTTTAATGTTACTCTTCTTGAAATATTTATTTTTTTTTTCTGTTTCCTTTCCTCACTGGGCTATTTTCCCTGTTGGAGCCCCTGGGCTTATAACATCCTGCTTTTCCAACTAGGGTTGTAGCTTAGAATTTAATAATAATAATAATAATAATAATAAAATGTTGGGAGCGCACAATCGTGTGTGTGTGTGTGTGTGTGTGTGAATTTATATTTGAGTGAGTAAGCGGTTGAGTTTTTTTTTTTTTTGGGGGGGGGGGTGTGTGGGGAGGGGGGCGCAGGTATGTGTATTTACATCAACTACTGCACACTCATGCCATAGAGAGTAGCCCAATCTTACCCATCCCTATCAATAAAAAAAAGTAAATAGATAAAAGTCATATAAAACTCACTGCGAAAGCTGACGTTGGTGCAGTGGAATTTCATTCCATTAGTTGATAAATACATCAGAGTTTGGGGTTGTATCCGGAATCACAACATTACATCGGAAGGCAAAAACATGAAGATGAAATAACTTCTGCTGACTTTTTTTTTTATGTGAATGTATCGGTAAGGTTGATGTTGAGAGAGAGAGAGAGAGAGAGAGAGAGAGAGAGAGAGAGAGAGAGAGAGGTAAATAATCTATTTTTTCATCATCAGATTTGGGGTCATCCAGAATATATATATGAAATAGAGAGAGAGAGAGAGAGAGAGAGAGAGAGAGAGAGAGAGAGAGGTTAATAATCTATTTTTTATTATCAGATTTGGGGTCATATTCAGAATATATATGTGTGTGTAAAAGAGAGAGAGAGAGAGAGAGAGAGAGAGAGAGAGAGAGAGAGAGGTAAATAATCTATTTTTTCATCATCAGATTTGGGGTCATATCCAGAATATGTATGTGAAAGAGAGAGAGAGAGAGAGAGAGAGAGAGAGAGAGAGAGAGAGAGAGAAAGGTTAATAATCTATTTTTTATTATCAGATTTGGGGTCATATTCAGAATATATATGTGTGTGTGTAAAAAAAAAGAGAGAGAGAGAGAGGGAGAGAGAGAGAGAGAGAGAGAGAGAGAGAGAGAGAGGTAAATAATCTATTTTTTCATCATCAGATTTGGGGTCATATCCAGAATATGTATGTGAAAGAGAGAGAGAGAGAGAGAGAGAGAGAGAGAGAGAGAGAGAGAGGTAAATAATCTATTTTTTATTATCAGATTTGGGGTCATATTCAGAATATATATGTGTGTGTGTAAAAAAAAAAGAGAGAGAGAGAGAGAGAGAGAGAGAGAGAGAGAGAGAGAGAGGTAAATAATCTATTTTTTCATCATCAGATTTGGGGTCATATCCAGAATATGTATGTGAAAGAGAGAGAGAGAGAGAGAGAGAGAGAGAGAGAGAGAGAGAGAGGTTAATAATCTATTTTTTATTATCAGATTTGGGGTCATATTCAGAATATATATGTGTGTGTGTAAAAAAGAGAGAGAGAGAGAGAGAGAGAGAGAGAGAGAGAGAGAGAGAGAGGTAAATAATCTTTTTCATCATCAGATTTGGGGTCATATCCAGAATATGTATGTGAAAGAGAGAGAGAGAGAGAGAGAGAGAGAGAGAGAGAGAGAGGTTGATAATCTATTTTTTATTATCAGATTTGGGGTCATATTCAGAATATATATGTGTGTGTGTAAAAAAAAAAAAGAGAGAGAGAGAGAGAGAGAGAGAGAGAGAGAGAGAGAGAGAGAGAGAGGTAAATAATCTATTTTTTCATCATCAGATTTGGGGTCATATCCGGAATATGTATGTGAAAGAGAGAGAGAGAGAGAGAGAGAGAGAGAGAGAGAGAGAGGTAAATAATCTATTCTTTATCATCAGATTTGGGGTCATATCCATAATATGTATGTGAGAGAGAGAGAGAGAGAGAGAGAGAGAGAGAGAGAGGTAAATAATCTATTTTTTATCATCAGATTTGGGGTCATATCCATAATATGTATGTGAGAGAGAGAGGGAGAGAGAGAGACAGAGAGAGAGAGAGAGAGAGAGAGAGAGAGAGGTAAATAATCTATTATTTATCATCAGATTTGGGGTCATATCCATAATATGTATGTGAGAGAGAGAGAGAGAGAGAGAGAGAGAGAGGTAAATAATCTATTTTTTATCATTAGATTTGGGGTCATATCTATAATATGTATGTGAGAGAGAGAGAGAGAGAGAGAGAGAGAGAGAGAGAGAGAGAGAGGGGTAAATAATCTATTTTTTATCATCAGATTTGGGGTCATATCCATAATATGTATGTGAGAGAGAGAGAGAGAGAGAGAGAGAGAGAGAGAGGTAAATAATCTATTATTTATCATCAGATTTGGGGTCATATCCATAATATATATGTGTGTGAGAGAGAGAGAGAGAGAGAGGAGAGAGAGAGAGAGAGAGAGAGGTAAATTATATATTATTTATCATCAGATTTGGGGTCATATCCATAATATGTATGTGAGAGAGAGAGAGAGAGAGAGAGAGAGAGAGAGAGAGGTAAATAATCTATTTTTTATCATCAGATTTGGGGGTCATATCCATAATATGTATGTGAGAGAGAGAGAGAGAGAGAGAGAGAGAGAGAGAGAGAGAGAGGTAAATGGTGTATTTTTCACTAGATTTTTTTTCCTGTATGAATCCCCCTTACATATCAAAATTACTTTTATCATTACATGAAAATCAGGTAACAGGACACCTGGCGGAGACCGCCTCATTTCCGTGATTTTCTCTCATAAGATAAACAAAATATTTCGCGAGAATGTGATTGTCATCAAGGCACTCCAATTTGAGAACCATTTCAGCCGCTGACTACTCTCTGGCATTCTTTGAGAGATCACAAGAATGTCATGAGATCGTAAGAAGATACCGATGGGAATTAATGGGAAAGGGGAAAATGGACCTCTGCAATTTCACAAACATAGCAGATAAACAAATTACAATACATTCAACATTTATAACCGAGCGGCAATTTTACGATATTATTATTATTATTATTATTATTATTATTAGCCAAGCGACAACCCTAGTTGGAAAAGCAAGACGCTATAAGCCCAAGAGCTCCAATAGGGAAAAATAGCCCAGTGAGGAAAGGAAATAAGGAAATGAATAAGTGATGAAAACAAATTAACAATAAATCCTTCTAAAATCAGTAACATCAAAATAGCATATGTCATATATAAACTATTAACAGCGTCAAAAACGGACATGTCATATATAAACTATAAAAAGACTTATGTCAGCCTGGTCAACATAAAAACATTTGCTGCAAGTTTGAACTTTTGAAGTTCTACCGATTCAACTACCCGATTAGGAAGATCATTCCACAACTTGGTAACAGCTGGAATAAAACTTCTAGAGTACTGCGTAGTATTGAGCCTCATGATGGAGAAGGCCTGGCTATTAGAATTAACTGCCTGCCTAGTATTACGAACAGGATAGAATTGTCCAGGTAGATCTGAATGTAAAGGATGGTCAGAGTTATGAGTTACTCTGCTAAACTCAATTTAGAAATATGTCTTTGTCTAGTGGTAATAGCCATTGCCCGATACGGTCAACATTTATTTTTCTTATTGCCGCGCGGCAATTTTACGATACTCTGCTAAACTCAATTTAGAAATATGTCTTTGTCTAGTGGTAATAGCCATTGCCCGATACGTTCAACATTTATTTTTCTTATTACCGCGCGGCAATTTTACGATACTCTGCTAAACTCAATTTAGAAATATGTCTTTGTCTAGTGGTAATAGCCATTGCCCGATACGTTCAACATTTATTTTTCTTATTACCGCGCGGGCAATTTTACGATACTCTGCTAAACTCAATTTAGAAATATGTCTTTGTCTAGTGGTAATAGCCATTGCCCGATACGTTCAACATTTATTTTTCTTATTACCGCGCGGCAATTTTACGATACTCTGCTAAACTCAATTTAGAAATATGTCTTTGTCTAGTGGTAATAGCCATTGCCCGATACGTTCAACATTTATTTTTCTTATTACCGCGCGGCAATTTTACGATACTCTGCTAAACTCAATTTAGAAATATGTCTTTGTCTAGTGGTAATAGCCATTGCCCGATACGTTCAACATTTATTTTTCGTATAACCGAGCGGCAGTTTTACGATACTCTGCTAAACTCAATTTAGAAATATGTTTTTGTGACGTGATGGTAGCCATTGCCCGATACATTCAACATTTATTTTTCGTATAACCGAGCGGCAGGTTTTACGATACTCTGCTAAACTCAATTTAGAAATATGTTTTTGTGACGTGATGGTAGCCATTGTCCGATACATTCAACATTTATTGTTCTTATAACCGAGCGGCAGTTTTACGATACTCTGCTAAACTCAATTTAGAAATATGTTTTTGTGACGTGATGGTAGCCATTGTCCGATACATTCAACATTTATTTTTCGTATAACCGAGCGGCAATTTTACGATACTCTGCTAAACTCAATTTAGAAATATGTTTTTGTGACGTGATGGTAGCCATTGTCCGATACATTCAACATTTATTTTTCGTATCAACATTTATTTTTCTTATAACCGAGTGGCAATTTTACGATACTCTGCTAAACTCAATTTATAAATATGTTTTTGTGACGTGATGGTAGCCATTGTCCTATACATTCAACATTTATTTTTCTTATAACCGAGTGGCAATTTTACGATACTCTGCTAAACTCAATTTAGAAATATGTTTTTGTAACGTGATGGTAGCCATTGTCCGATACATTCAACATTTATTTTTCTTATAACCGAGCGGCAATTTTACGATACTCTGCTAAACTCAATTTAGAAATATGTTTTTTTGACGTGATGGTAGCCATTGTCCGATACATTCAACATTTATTTTTCTTATAACCGAGCGGCAATTTTACAATACTCTGCTAAACTCAATTTAGAAATATGTTTTTGTAACGTGATGGTAGCCATTGTCCGATACATTCAACATTTATTTTTCTTATAACCGAGCGGCAATTTTACAATACTCTGCTAAACTCAATTTAGAAATGTTTTTGTGACGTGATGATAGCCATTGTTTTATACAATCAACATTTATTTTTCTTATAACCGAGCGGCAATTTTACAATACTCTGCTAAACTCAATTTAGAAATGTTTTTGTGACGTGATGATAGCCATTGTCGGATACATTCAACATTTATTTTTCTTATAACCGAGCGACAATTTTACGATACTCTGCTAAACTCAATTTAGAAATATGTTTTTGTGACGTGATGGTAGCCATTGTCCGATACATTCAACATTTATTTTTCTTATAACCGAGCGGCAATTTTACAATACTCTGCTAAACTCAATTTAGAAATGTTTTTGTGACGTGATGATAGCCATTGTCCGATACATTCAAAATTTATTTTTCTTATAACCGAGCGGCAATTTTACGATACTCTGCTAAACTCAATTTAGAAATATGTTTTTGTGACGTGATGGTAGCCATTGTCCGATACATTCAACATTTATTTTTCTTATAACCGAGCGGCAATTTTACAATACTCTGCTAAACTCAATTTAGAAATGTTTTTGTGACGTGATGGTAGCCATTGTCCGATACATTCAACATTTATTTTTCTTATAACCGAGCGGCAATTTTACGATACTCTGCTAAACTCAATTTAGAAATATGTTTTTGTGACGTGATGGTAGCCATTGTCCGATACATTCAACATTTATTTTTTCTTATAACCGAGCGGCAATTTTACAATACTCTGCTAAACTCAATTTAGAAATGTTTTTGTGTCGTGATGGTAGCCATTGTCCGATACATTCAACATTTACTTTTCGTATAACCGAGCGGCAATTTTACGATACTCTGCTAAACTCAATTTAGAAATATGTTTTTGTGACGTGATGGTAGCCATTGTCCGATACATTCAACATTTATTTTTCTTATAACCGAGCGGCAATTTTACGATACTCTGCTAAACTCAATTTAGAAATATGTTTTTGTGACGTGATGGTAGCCATTGTCCGATACATTCAACATTTATTTTTTCTTATAACCAAGCGGCAATTTTACGATACTCTGC